>NC_065516.1:131825-146657 GCF_006386435.1 Epinephelus moara | reverse complement strand
GTGTATTACTTGCTAAATTAGTAGATGCACGGAACATTAACCGATAAGCTAACATATTAGGCTAGCATACTGGATAAAGTTAGCAACACATAACGTTAAGCATACGCAGCCTATTGATTTTACATTTCTTTCTCTTAAATCATTTTATCCAACGTTAGGGAATTCTAATCGAGAGTTTTTGCCGGTCAGTGGGTATTAAATATTAACGTTAACTTAATTAATATATAACATTGGTGCAAGTGATAGAGTGGTGAGTGGAGGAGGTGAAATGAGGATATCATTTTGAAGTTTAAGCTAGTGCAATAAAGTTAACATTGCACTATAGAAAGGAAGATGGCTATTTTGTGATATATTGCTGTTGATATGGATTTAGAGTGCATATGAGGCATCTAAAAAGCAAACAATAACGTAACTTTATGTAAACAAAAACGTGAGTGCCTTTAGGCTTTGTGTGTCTGATGACTATAATGTTACCTTCTATGTTATGTTGCAGCCCAACTGATTTTGCATAGGTGGCTAAGGGAGAGGGAAGTTGGAGGACCTGGGTGAGATGAAAAACACAAGGTAAATAATTTTGAAAAATGAAACATACTAGGCTAAATGGAGAATTATACTTAAATCCAAAAGTGTTTTGCTACTGAATTATGTGAGCAATCACACAAAACATATTTTTTACTGAATTATATAACTTGTTTGTGTATATTGATAACCTACTGTAGAAGCACTAGGTGCTGGTTGGTGGTGGAGGAGCTGTACTGCTGCAGGACTGTTCCTTGATGGAGGATGCTGCAGATCAGTGCTGAGTGGACCTTGTTGAGACTAAAACATGACAAGCTATGTTTCAAATAGGAATTGTACTTAACATGTCTCTTGCTGCATTTGATATTAATTATATAAGGAATCATAATGAATTTGTAATATATAAGTAATCATTTAAGGAGTCATACTGCAGTGATGCTGCATGCTTTTTGCCAGGAGTGCTGTAGGGTGAGGACCAACGATGTTACGGGTCAGCAGTGGTGAGACCAATGATGATGCAGGTGAGGAGTGGTGAGGACCAGCGATGTTATGCAGGTCAGCAGTGGTGAGGACCAGCGATGTTATGCAGGTCAGCAGTGGGGAGGACCAGCGATGTTATGCAGGTCAGCAGTGGTGAGGATCAGCGATGTTATGCAGGTCAGCAGTGGTGAGGACTAACGATGTTATGCAGGTCAGCAGTGGTGAGGACCAGCGATGTTATATAGGTCGGGAATGGTGAGGACCAACAATGTTAGAGACTGAGGAGCAGTGATGTTGGCTGGATGCTGGCAGGTGGAGGAGCACTGTTGTCGGCTGGGTGCTGGTAGGTGGAGGAGCAGTGATGTTGGCTTGGTGCTGGTAGGTGTAGGAGCAGTGAGGTTGAGGTTGGGTGGGCACAGGTATGTGGAGGAGCATTGTTATTGGCTGGGTGCTGGAAGGTGGAGGAACACTGCTGTAAGCTTGGTTCTGGTAGGTTGGAGAACAGCGTTGTTGGCCGGGTGCTGGTAGGTGGAGAAATAATGATGTTGGCTGGGCGGTGGATGCTGGCTGGGTGCTGGCAGGTGGAGGAAAAGTGAGGTTGTTTTGGTTATGGTAGGTGGAGAACTGACTGGGTGCTGGAGTATTTGTGGGAGCAATGGTTAGTCCAAATGTCTCCATTGCAACAACCAGTGGGGTTGGTAGCACTTTTGGAGCTGTGTGGGGGTTCGTGGATGTTGACACGTGGCTACTGTTGTTCCTTTTCACCTTTTTGGACTGGCTCTTGCTTCCAAGATGGCCATCTTTTAAGTGTTGTTTTTTTCTGTCATTTCGTATTTTTTTTGCCTCAATTCGCAACCTCAGCCATATGAATCTTTTAATGATTTTTTCTTTCACTCCACAGCATGATGGAAGCCTGCTGGAGAGTGCCTGAGCTTCTTGCTCCAAGACACCCACTGCATCAGGGAGCTCCATGAAGGAGGAACTGGTCCTGGTCCTAAACAGTTCCTCGATTTTGTGGATGAAATCATAGGCCTCTTAGGAGGGATGACAAAGAGCACCTGCCTTAAACTCTTTAAGGTCCACTAAGGTGCTGTTTTCTCTAGCAGGACTGTCATCATTGTGCTCTATTGCAATTTTGCATTTTCCACAGATGCTGGCAAACTTGATGACTTTGTGGATGATGTAGCCTGCAAGATGGAAGAGAATGCATTTCTCTGTTTTTGTGAGGTCAGGTGCTGTTCTGTTCGCCACCATCAGTTGTTCCACCCTGACTGACGGAGTGACATTTTGCTCCACTGTGTCCAGGAAGTCTGCCAAAAAGGTATTGTCATCTTCCTGGTAGCTCCCTGACCTGATGGTTGTGAGGAACTGCCCCACAGATATGATTTGCAGTGCATGATGGAATTCCACTGGAGTTGGGACAGGATTTTTAGATCTCACACAGCTGAATGTGTTTTCAAGGCAGTCTTGTGTGAACCTAGATGTCAACACAAACCTGTGTCCTTGATTCAACATCTCCTCCTGTATGGCCAATATTGTTGTTGTTGCCATTATCACCCCTTTTTGAACAGGCTTCCAACCTCCCTTTTCACCAATCTTCATCCCACGGAACAGATGGACGAAGTCCTGGAGGAAGGTGATGGCCTTTTTGTACTCCTCCATTTTGATCCTGCTCAAGGCTGTGATTGGATGGCGAGATGACATCAGATCAAACCAATGATCAACTTGCTCCAGCAGCCACGCTGTGGTCATGTATGTCAGAGGGCGGTTTTCTTGCTGCACCATGTATTTCAGTCCAGCACTTGCTGCCTTACTGAATACATTTAGAGCAGGACCAACCTTCATCTTTTCGAAATGACTTGGCTCAATGGCTGCAGCTGAGAGATGGGGAGCTATTTTTAATGCCATCCCTTCTTGAAAGGTCAGTAAGTCCTTAATAGGGACCACTGAAGCCTCGTTAGTGGGGAGGTTCTCTTTTTTTACAATATCCTGTGGAATACTAAACACCTGTCCACGGACAAGGGCACTTTTTAGATTTTTCACCAGATGCGGGACATCAGGCATGAAATGGAGCTGCCTGTCTGGTGTTGCTGGATGTGGCACTGATGTTGTCTTGTGGTCGACACCAAAGGATTTCCACATGGCCCGGTTAGGGCTACCCATGTCAGTGGTGACATTAAGCACATGTAGCCCGATGGATGCTGCCCTCTTTATAATTTCAATAATTATTGGCCTGTACTGTGCTCCATCTGTCGAAATGCTACTGTAATGATATGCTACTACTTGCTTCCATCTTGTTGTGTTTCCAGCCAACATAAATACACAAGCGTGTGTGGCTACTCCTGTGTGACCTGGTAAAGTCACATCACCATACAGTTTGCCTGTAAGCATGTGGAGCTCCACACTGGGTGTAATTGCCATTTCATCCAAGGTCAACACACACACTCCCTTTCAAGCTCGGTTAGTCCATCTACCTTAGTTTTAGAAAATCAAAGACCTCTGTTAATACACCAGGCTCAAATTTAACACACTGCATTCTTCTGTGCAGGGTTCTGATTCCTGGTAGGGGAATCTGCAATTCCTGCAGGGTTTTGTAACCCATTGGACCAGTGGCAAAGCAGATTTTTAATGCTTTTTTAATGGTCTCATTGCTCCATTTCATCCCTTTTGTGGTTAGTCTTCCTAATGCCTTCATTTGGTATTTTGAAAAAGTTTTCTTTATTTTTTTGTCCCTAATTTCCATTGCCTTCTTGATAGCTGCATTTTCCTTCCTTAATTTTTTCAGTGCTGCCTTTGCTTTTTTGGTGATATTTTCTTGTTTCTTTATTTTTTTTAACAGGTCCAACTGACTTGTTGCTGGCTCACTGGTAAGCTGACTTGTTGCTGGCTCACTGGTAAGCTGACTGGTTGCTGTCTCACTGGGTAGTGTCAGCTCTCCCTCTCTCTCCTCACTAGCCACATCCTCTCTTTCTTCACTTAGACTTTCCCTTCTCTCAGTGTCCTCACCTCTTTCCTCAGTGTTTGAAACTGATGTAAGTAGAAGACATGGGACTGTTAATTTTTAAGAATTCAAAGTAAGTATTACTTCAACATAAGAACTATTACTAGAGTTAATAAGAGTTCAGAATTATACCTGTGCCACTGTTGACACTGTAGCTGTGATCAGCAGCTATGACCTCAATATTTATAGGTCCAGGGGTGCACCGTGTTGCAGGGGCCCTCCTCTTTTTGATTGGCGTGCGATGCACAAAGATGGTGGGTATGGCATCTGCCCTCAGCCTAAACTTGCCCTTTTTGGTCCTCACAAACTGGTCTGCCTCAAAGTGTACCTGCAGAATGACTTGAGTAAACCTCTCACACACATTGCTGTTTTGCCTACCTATGCACATAGTATAAGGGAACAGTTAATTCTTACTGGACAAATATACACTCACTATATATCAAAAGATAACCAAGACCATGAGATAACTTTTTACAAATTCATCACTTCAGTAACTGATGCCAGTTGTCACATTTTGTTAAACATGTACAACTAATGAACTTCCATAACTTAGGCTGGGGAACAAAGATCACACCACATATCTCAAGGAAATTTCCCATTCAAGCCTATAAAGGTATGTCTAAGCCTTTCTCCTCTGTCTTTTTTCCCCTCTCTTTCAGTACAAGAACAAAGGGATTAGGGAGAGGCTAGAGACTCCCTGCAATGCCACAGCGCCCTCATCCTGAGTCTCAGCTCCCTGAGTTTTGCAAGCCTTTCCCTCCTCCCTGTTTTTAATAAATCAGTCTAAGCTTCCCAGTGATGTGGTCTTTGTTTGTGGAAAAAGTGCAAATACAGGTGTTTTGAATGTAATTACCTCACATATTTTGTTGTTGTTGTATTTTTTATTTACAATGAGATTGCTCCTGCTGAGCTGAGCCAACCATTTTTTTCTCCTCTCTGTGTCAGTGGGGAAACCGTACATGCGTACGCCTCTCTTTGAGCGACTGGAGCATCCCCACGCAGCACAGTATGCCATGGTGGCGACTATATGAGAGGACAATATGAAAGAAAGGGCACAAACAAACTGCTTTATATGCTATTCATGTTTCTGAGTGTATAAGAAATTTATTTAATGCATTCATAGCCATTAATAATGCACAGTAAAAAAAACAAACGCGACATGTATGTTTGTGTATAAGCTACTGCCACTGGTATTCCATTGACCCATAGCTGATTATCATTGATAGTCACCTCTTGGACCTCTTTTTTCCTATCTGAAAGTCATAGAGATTACAGTAGTCATTGATTAATTCCAATTATTACATAATCAATAATATAGGGATGTGATTGCTCCTGGCTACCATACAAGACTAAGGACCTATTTTTTTAAACCATTCAAAGCCATAAACAACAGCAACACACTCTTTAACCAAGGTAACATTAGCCTAAAATATGTCACATACCTCTAGCTGTTAACACTAACGTTAATCCTTAAATACTGGCGAAATTTACTTTTCAAAAGACATAATGATATAAGTACACATGTTGTTCTAAATAAATATTGTGAATCGATGCATTTCATTACCAATAATTACCTAAAAAGGAGTTTTGTCTCTCTGACTAGGGTATTTAAATTGCCCGCCTATTGACTTCCGGGAACTATTCGAAGTCTACATGAGTCACGTGACGCACAAGCATTTTGGACTTCCGTTGTTGCGACTCTGTTATATTCTACGGCACTGGAACTGTCACGTTATTTTCTTGCGTGTCTTTCTCGCGACACTACCCGCGGCAACAAGGAGTGACGTCATTTCCCGGGAAATTCCTCTCTTTCTTCCGCGGTAAATATTTCTCTCAGCTTGCAGTCACACACTCACTCTCGCTCTCGTTTTGTATTTTACTCTTTCACAACAACACTTAGACACACACACACCAGACACTCACCACACACTCGCACACATATATTTATGGAACCGCAACAACCCGGACGCGCGAAACGGCTTTTCTCCCGGCACGAAGCTTTCAAGCTAATTACAGTGTCGGATGGAGATTCAGTCCACTCATCTGGTCCGGATTCTGCCAACAGTGGTGATGATGCTGACCTCATCCAAGGGAGAGATCCCTCCTATGACATGTATGTATATATTCATGAAATATTGTTTGTTTATGAGTTAGAGTAAAGTAAAAAAAATATACATGTAACACAACTGAAAGCATTTTGCACTAAATACGCACCATTATTGTATCTCATGTTGAACACATCTAACACACTGTGTAACATCTGTATGCAGAGTTGACGATGATGAGGAGGAGGAAGTGGGGGAGTCTCCTCGCCCTGCACCCCGGAGGGAGGCAGAGGGGGAGGACGGAGTCGGTCTCCAGCAAACAGAGGCTTCAGGTCAGAGACACTCCCTGGTGATGCAGCTGGCTGGAGAACCGAACAGGAGCCCGACATCTTGCCACATCCTCTACCACATTTTCTGCCCCAAAGGAGGCCAGGTGTGCAGCCACCACTATCACAGTATGTGGACAATCCCTCTCCATCTGAGCTGTTCAGGATTTACTTTCACAGGGCTGCCATCAAAACACTGTGTGCCAACACCAATAAAAATGCAGCAAAAATATTGCTCATCGTGGACAGGAACTGTCACAAGACCTATCACAGCTCCCCTGGTGCTATTGAAAAGTAATGTCTGACTTTGAACTTTGGTTGTTCTATTGTAAATAATTTATTTTGATGTACAAAATAAATACATATTTTTGCTAATTGTGCACAATGTGCATTTAACTTTAGTTTTTGTCACATATAAAAATGAGTGTATCTCAAAAATTAAGTTATGAAAACACTCAAAATAAATTTTCTGTGGTTTGAAAGGATTTTGTGCATCTTTTTTACATTTACAATTTGAGGGATACAGCCATGATATTTCTGTATTTAGAAAAATATGTGTAAAAACAAAAACGATTTTCATTTTTTTAGTGGTTTATTGCACTTTTTAGCAATTTCTTTCATTAGAATGGACATATATCCACACATATTATTAAAATTTGGGATTTAAGGTTTGTATTGATGTATAGCATAATATAAAAATGGCCCTACAGCAGGTAAAATTGTAAAGATATGCTCTGGTGGACTTGTTCTACGGTAGGTCATAAAGTGTTAAGTATATTTTCAGTTGAGGATATTTCACAATAATCTTAAAGATAATATTTTATGAGGATTGGAAAAAAAGTCTGATATTAATCAGTGCAGTAGTTAAAATATTAAATATATTACTTTAAAACTGTAATTCTACAAAAAACTGAATCATTAAATATTGGAGTTTGTACTTCTACAGTTTTTTTTAACATTATTTTACATCTAAACAAACACTGCAAGTTACAGAGGATTTTAATCTTTTTTATGCAGTGTATTCAGACTTCTTACTTTGTTATTTTACAATCTTGAGCATGTGTTGACACTTTATTGAAGGCGTTTGATTGTAATAATTCAGGAAAAATCTGTCAAATTATGGAATTTTCTGCAGAACCTTTAATGAAAATGTCTGTAAATGTAAGGTTTTTTAGGATATTTTACTTTCATTTTACAGTTTTTGTTTGGCAGCCATTGCTGCCAGTCATCTGACCGCATTTTAAAGGTGTTTTGGGTTTATTGAAGGTGTTTGATCATAATAATTTAGTAAAAATCTGTAAAATTACAGTATTTTTCTTCAGAAATTTTAGAATCGTCATTTTATTGAAGCTGTTTGATCTTAATAATTTTGGAAAAAATCTTTAAAATAACAGTATTTTTCTGCAGAAAATTTAAAATTATCACTTTATTGAAGGTGTTTGATTATAATAATTTTGTAAAAATCTGTAAAATAACAGTATTTTTCTGCAAAAACTTGAGAATTATCACTTTCTTGAAAGTGTTTGATCATAATAATTTTGTAAAAATATGTAAAATAACATTATTTTTCTGCAAAAACTTGAGAATTATCACTTTATTGAAGGTGTCTGATTGTAATGATTTTGTAAAAAATCTGTAAAATAACAGTATTTTTATGCAAAAACTTGAGAATTATCACTTTATTGAAAATGTGTGATTGTAATAATTTAGTAAAAATCTGTAAAATAATGGTATTTTTCTGCAAAAACTGACAATTTCTGTAAATTTAATGTTTTTGCACTTTATTTGAATTACAATATTTTACTTTTATTTGACGGTTTTTGTTTGGCAGCCGTAGCTGCCAGTCATTTACCGTTTTTTTTAATTTTTTTTTTTTTTTACAGTGTGTGGCAGCGCAATCGGATCCGCGCTGGAGATCCAGGTGACAGCAGGAGCCTCCGCCCCTAGCTTCACCTGGCTGCTGGGAGCTTGTGTGGGGACAGGGACCGACTGCAACTTCGCTACTTTAACTACGCCCTTCTCCACCAACCGCTGTGACGGACAACTTTAAATCTCTGCCTTACGTGCATTTAAGGGAATAGAGACATCAAAGAACGAGGCAATCAAGAATAAATCTGCTTTTGTGCATCTTTCCAACTTGTCCATGGTGGGATTTTGTGCAAACTCGTCCATATCGAACATGTTGTGCCCCGACACAACAAAAAAGACTGCCAACGAAAGATTTGCAACAACAAATCTCAACAACGAAAACAGCAATAAAGAACGGACGAGCCCCCACTTTATGTTACGCCCCGGTCTAGGGGTGTGGGTGCGTAACATAAGGGATACAGAGGAACACGAGAATAAATGTACAGGTGAGCAATTTATTGCTACACACTCCAAAAAACACACTGTAAATATCGCACACAAATGGAGCAACTGACGTCAGGGTGAATCCAGGCCAAAACAACAAACAAAAAGCAACCTGTCTACCGACCGGCGAAATACCTAATTCCTAATGAAAATAAAAGAAACAAAAATACAATACTAGGCCTAACTCCCTAGGCTAAAGAAAAACAGGAGAAAACAGGTACAACAGAAATAGCAGCTCACCCCTACGCTCCGTGCAAACAATACGTGACAGTGACTATTTACAATATATATACAGGCAACTCAGTTGGTCCTAAGGTGCGGGTCTTAACAAAAGATACAATATTTAGCAAGGCAAGCTAAATACGAACACACACACTATAGTCACACACGAGATCACTTATCAACAAAAGATCAGAGAAACGATGTGCTGTTGCCATGTACGAAAGTCGTCTCGCGGCTTCCGTGTGGGCCACATGGTGTGGCCCGCATTATGAAGGCTGAGCCCCTTGCTCAACCAATCCGGCAGCGGTGACGTCACGCTCGTTATCCAGTCGGCGACCGTTGACAATGCAGGCCGAGCCCCTTGCTCAGCCAATCCAGCCGTAGTGACGTCACGATCGTTTAGCGAATCACCTGCACACCTCTTAACACAAAACACACGATCTCTGGAAGAAAGAGAGGTCTAACTCTCCACTAAACATACGGATCAAATGCATATACATAGACATACACATAATAAATACACAGATCATAATGCACATATACACATAGGCTAATGAATACACAGGCGGCCGGGGGACGTAACTTATCTTTAAAAAAATCACCTAAATAATCCAAAGAATCTGCCAAAGAAGTGTAATAAATCCCCTAAAAGTCATTAAAAAAATCCTAAAAGACACATCTCTACATCCCCTAAAAGTAACAAAAAACATCCTAAAAGTCAGCAAATAATCCCCTAAAAGATGCAATACATCCCCTAAAAGTCACAAAAAAAAATCTCAGAAGGCACATAACCCCTTGAAAAAAGACATAAAAAAGTGGGCAGTGAGAAAATATTTAAGTGTTACACTGAATAACACCTTTGTGTTTAATCACTCTTTGATGATTAAACACAAAGGTTCTTTTTCAACAGTTTTCAGGCTAAATGATGGCTGACAGGTAAAAATGATGATGATGATGATGATGCTGATGATGATGATGATGATGATGATGATGATGTGATCTCAGTCTTCTTTCACATTATCATTTCCAAACCCCCTCTCTGTGTTTCCTGTGTTTTCTGATGAATAGTTTTTCTCTCAGATTTTGTGCGTGATCTGGATGAAGCCTTTTGTCTGTGGCGGCTGTCAGTTCCGATGTGTTTCCCAGACCTGAACCAGAAAAGTGACTCAGCTCTCCCAGCGGACCCATACACTTCTATAACTGGGTTCACACACACACACACACACACACACACACACACACACACACACACACACTACTTTTTTATTCCTTCTTTTCCATTTTTTCTCCCTACAGTTCTCATGAGTTTAAAAGAAACAGTCCAACATTTTGGGCAGTAATCCGCTCTCATTATATAACCATGATGGATTATTATCTTTGCATTCTCTCTTTGTATTAAGTTCTTTGCACTTTAAAAAATATATTTTGCATATTTTTAACTGTACTTTTTTTTGTTGTTGTTTTTTTCTTCTGTGCCTATTAAGCACCAAAATACCCCAAAACATTCCTCGTCCTCCCAGTCTGTGAACTTTGTGGGAGGGATGCTCTTTTTTTTTCACTTGAGCACCTGCCCCACAAAATGTCTGTGCATGGCACTAAGTGTGTGTATCCAAGCCTTGCTAGAGGACAGGTCTTGTTCTGAAATCTCAGATTTTTCCACATCATCAAAATCAGCTAAATATTCAGTCATGACACTGAAAATCTTTTAGATAACACTAAGCTACGCTTTCTGTTCTCCAACACAACAAACTCTTTCTGACACTCTTCTTTCCAACTCTTACTGACATTTCCACTTCTCTTTGAACAAGACTTGGTCACAACAACAGACAGACATAAGGTAAAGAAAAATGAGTCATGTCTCTGTAGGGATCTTTCCATAATAACAATCTTAGCCTGTCAGTGACAAAAACAAACACTTTTAGTGGCCATACATTAACGAGCAGGGGATCTTTATGAGGACATAGCAGGTCAACAGTAGATGCCATATAGAAGTGGTTATCATCATGTGAAAGCTGTAAACCTGAAGATTAATTTGAGATGCAGCTCAGTACTATGTGTCGAGAATATATAATTATAATTAGTTATGTCTCATAAGTTGTTGCAGCATTTTTTTGGGTTGATACCATCTGTTACACATATTGAGTGCTACATTTAAGCATTTTGACCACTTGAGAATTAGTAAAAATGATCAAAAATCCCTTCAAAATCCCACATTAACACTCCAAGAGATTGAGAAACACCCCAGAAAAATCCATGCTGTGTCGTGGTGGGAATTGCCAGAGGACCCATGATACGATATTATCATGATACTTAGGTCACAATACAATATTATTGTGATATTGGGACATGCTGAGTATTTCAATACAATATATTGCGATTTACTACTTTTTTCCAACTGCAAATTATTTCCCCAAAGGAAAACTTTGTCAGGATCAGTTTTACCTCATAAGATAAAGTCTGGTGATCTGACTTTTTATTGCAGAAAAATGTGATGCAAAACAGACAAACTGACCAACACTGTCATAAAAGCTGTTAGAAATGCTGCATACACCTGACAAACTGAATTGTTGGCAGGTTTTAACACCCTCTGCGAGGCCAGATTATGAGCCAAACACCTGCAGGTATCCCACTAACTGAATGGCAACGCCCCTGTTAGAAGCATTTGCGTCTGTTACAACCACAATCCCCCATTCATGAGCTGCATTTTGCAGGTCTTCAGTGTTTGCTCTAGTGTGACTTTTGTGTACTGCTATAGTTGGGAGAACTTGAGACAGCAATCACCAGTCCTCTGTGAGTTAATATGCCATTATAGTCACATGTAATTCCACTGACCTTGAAGTCCACACGTCACAAGTTAATGCCACCCTTCCTGCTGTTCTTAAAGATTCCTCAGCTTCATGCTTCACTTCTCTGTAGAGCTTGGGTACGGCTGTGTTGGTGATAAAACGTCAGGGCCAAGTCACATACCTGGGTTCCAGTGTTTTTAGCATGTAACAAAAGCCTTTGTTTCCATGCGGTAACACTTTATAGTAAGGTACTGTAATAAGCGTTAATTAATGCTTAATAAGCACCAATTAACAGTTAATGAGCACTTATAAGACAGAATAAGATGTTTATTACCATTAATAATACTATACAAGTGTTAATTATAGCATAATTAACAGTTATTATTGCATATAGGAGCATTATGAGCACTTGATAGAAACTTGATAACAGTTTATAAAGCTATCCTAAATATTAATAAGATGTCTATTTACATTAATTATGATTTATAAGGGTTAATTATAGAATAATAACCACATTTATTACTGCTTTATAATACACTAAAAGACCCTATCAGATTAAATTAATAAGGTGTTATTAATAGTTAATAATGATCCTTTGCAGCTACCGGATCTAAAGCGGGAACAATGTCGTATAAAGGTTAATAAATTATTAATATGCTCTCAAGGCTCGAAACTAATGGTGTCCTTTTTTTTTTTTTTTTTTTTTTTTTTTGACAAGATACAAACAAAGCAAACAATAAACACACAAATTACACAATTAAACATAAAACAACAAAATAAAACAAAGAACAACCAAACAAAACAAAAAAATAAATAAATAATAAATAAAAATTATACCAGCATCTGTAACCCCTTCTAATCCATCCTTCCCATCCTAAACCCCACCCTCACACTCCTTTAATGAATGTACTCCTCATGGTCTCATACGTTAACATACTACTTATCTGCTCTTTGCATTTCATCACAATGAGCAACTTTATGAAATGTAGAACAGCACATGTAAGTCACATTGACATTAAGTAATTTTCTACTGGAGCCCAAATCTCAGCATAGTCCCCCTCATCACTCTCCAACTTAGAGGCCACTTTTTCTAAATTGATTGTTTCCATTGCCTCAGTGATCCATTCCTTCTCAGATGGAGCTTTTGAGCAGATCCAGTTGTTCATAATTATTTTCTTTGTGATTATACATAAAGAGAGGAAGACCTTTTAATCCTTAAATGAAACTTTGTTAAAATGGTGTAAATCGTCTAATATACAGGACTCTGGTGTTAGTGGAATAGTTATGTTAATATGGCTCATTGCCTGTTTTGTTATACCAAACCAAATCTCTTTTATTTTATGGCAATCCCAAAGTAAGTGAAACAAAGTTCCATCAGCATTGCCACATTTTAGACATTTACTGTCTTCTTTTAAGCCCATTTTAAACAGTTTTGACGGTGTGTAGTATAGCCTATTAAGTATTTTAAACTGTCTTGGTTTGTTTTTTATACAACGAAAAGGTTGCCTTGCATTTTTCCATATGTCATTCCAGGACAGTTCTTCCTCTCGTTTATGTAGATCCCTAGCCCATTTTTTTGCACAACCATTAAATTGATCATCATTGCTATTATTTAGAATTGTATACCATAATTTAACTATATTTTTATTCAACAGGTCATGACTGCAGAGAACATTTTCAAATTTGTGTGTAATTGCTCAAAATATTTATCGAAACAGATTTTTTAACAGTAAGCTGTAAAGTAATGTAATTCAAGTATTCACTTTTTGGAATGTTATATTCAGTCATTAGTTCATCAAAAGCTTTAAAACAGTTGTTCGAGAGAATGTGACAAAGCTCAGTTACTCCATGGTCTTTCCATTTCTTCCAGTTAATGACCTTTTTGTTGAATGTTATATTTGAGTTCTGCCATATTGGCTTGTTTACTAAAGTATCTGTGTTAATTCTGAGAATCTTTGTATATGACTTTAAAATATTGAAAGTCACTTCAATGGGGTTTCCAATTAATTTCTTAGGAAGTGTTTTCATGAAGCATAGACATATTGTGTAAATGTTTAAACTTTGTAACATACTCTCCTCAAATGTTTTCCAGTCTTTAATCACACTGGGATCAAATAACATTTTTACTTGTTGACAACCAAATGATAATAGTGAAAAAAATAAGGAAGTTGCAGACCACCTTTTTTTGTTTGGATTAGACATCCTCAAGTAAGAACATCGAGCTTTTTTACCATGCCATATAAATGCTGAGATTGCTTTGTGTAAATCATCAAACCAGGCTTTCCATATTGTAACAAGCAACATTCTCAAGATGTAGTTGATAATAGGAAGAATATTCATTTTTACAATAGTCACTTGACCCCAAAGAGATATGGGAAGGCTTGACCAACGATCAATATTTGCATTTATTTTACTAAAAGTTTGAGTGAGATTTGTATCCCTTGATTGATAGATGCTTGATGTAATTTTTAATCCTAAATATGTTATTTCCGTTTGTTTCCATTTTATTTTGGTATTGTTTACACATGAGATATCACAAGTTTTGTTTAAAGGCATCAATTCACATTTCTTCCAATTTACTTTATATCCTGACGGAGAGCCATAGTGAGTAATGATCTGATTTAGATGAAGAAGTGAGGATTCCACATCTCAATCAATCAATCAATTTTATTTATAAAGCCCAATATCACAAATCACAATTTGCCTCACAGGGCTTTACAGCATACAACATCCCTCTGTCCTTTGGACCCTCACAGCGGATAAGGAAAAACTCCCCCCAAAAAAACCCTTTAATGGGGGGAAAAAAAAAACGGTAGAAACCTCAGGAAGAGCAACTGAGGAGGGATCCCAAACGGTAGAAACCTCAGGAAGAGCAACTGAGGAGGGATCCCTCTTCCAGGATGGACAGACATGCACTAGACGTCGTACAGAACAGATCAGCATAATAAATTAACAGTAATCCGTATGACACAATGAGACAGAAAGAGAGAGAGAGAGAGAGAGATGCAGGACAGACGGTAATGACAGCAGCTTACAACAACATTAATGAAAGTAATAATATTATCGTTATAGTTCTGGCTACTGTGGTACAATATGTTGAA
>NC_065516.1:129294-131678 GCF_006386435.1 Epinephelus moara | reverse complement strand
TTAACAGTAGGATTTTAAATTCAATTCTGGATTTTACAGGGAGCCAGTGCAGAGAAGCTAAAACAGGAGAAATATGATCTTGTTTCTTAGTTCCTGTTAGTACACGTGCTGCTGCATTCTGAATTAGCTGGAGAGTTTTTAAGGACTTACTAGAGCTACCAGATAATAGAGACTTACAGTAATCCAGCCTTGAGGTAACAAAAGCGTGGACCAATTTTTCTGTTTCTTTTCGGGTCAGGATAGGCTTAATTTTCGCAATATTACGCAGATGAAAAAATGCAGTCCGTGACGTTTATTTTAAATGAGAATTAAAAGACAAATCTTGATCAAATGTTACTCCGAGGTTTCTTACAGTAGTGCTAGAGGCCAGAGCAATGCCATCTAGAGAAACTATGTCATCAGATAAATTGTCTCTGAGGTGTTTGGGGCCAAGAACAATAATTTCAGTTTTGTCTGAATTTAACATCAGGAAATTGGTGCTCATCCAGGTTTTTATGCCTTTAAGGCAATTATGGAGTTTAGTTAATTGATTACTTTCTTCTGGCTTCATCAATAAATACAACTGTGTATCATCCGCATAACAATGGAAATTTATAGAGTGATTTCTAATGATGTTACCTAAAGGAAACATATAGAATAAATAGGATTGGTCCGAGCACAGAACGTTGCGGAACTCCAAAACAAACTTTAGTACGTAAGGACGATTCATTATGAACGTCAACAAACTGAAAACGATCAGATAAATAAGATTTAAACCAGCTGAGTGCAGAACCTTTTAGGCCAATTAAGTGTTCTAGTCCCTGTAGCAGAATTTGATGGTCAATAGTGTCAAACGCCGCACTAAGATCTAATAAAGCAAGTACAGAGACGAGTCCTTTGTCTGAAGCAATCAGAAGGTCATTTGTAATTTTAACTAGTGCTGTCTCAGTGCTATGATGCACTCTAAATCCTGACTGAAATTCCTCAAATAAATTATTATCATGGAGAAAATCACACAGCTGGTCTGCGACTACTTTCTCAAGGATCTTTGACATAAAGGGAAGATTAGATATTGGTCTATAGTTGGCTAACACCTCTGGATCCAGGGTGGGCTTTTTTAGTAGAGGTTTAATTACAGCTACCTTAAAAGACTGTGGTATTGGGGCGTCGGTGGCTTAGTGGATAGAGCAGGCGCCCCATGTACAAGGCTGTTGCCGCAGCAGCCCGGGTTCGACCCCAGCCTGTGGCCCTTTACTGCATGTCATTCTCTCTCTCTGTCTCTCTGTCTCTCTCTCTCTCTCTCTCTCTCTCTCTCCCCCTTTCATGCTTAGCTGTCCTGTCCATTAAAGGCGAAAATGCCCAAAAAATATCTTTAAAAAAAAAAAAAAGACTGTGGTACATAGCCTGTTAATAAGGATATATTGATCATATCTAAATACAATATAATATCATCACAATACAATGATATTTTATGCTTTTGGCTTCCAATTTGTACGCCTTTTATGTTGTTTTCAGATCTTATTTTCTCAGCCAGTGGCTCAATGACTAAATTAAACAATAGTCCTGACACCGGACATCCTTGTTTTGCACCTCAATGTAAAGTGAATGGTTTGGAGCAGAGGTCATTAGTTCTTATTGAAGCCGTTGGTTTAAGGTAAAGCATTTTAATCCACTGTATGAAGTTCATGCCAAAACCATATTTCTGCAAAGTACTGAACATAAATGACCATTCAATGCGGTCAAAGGCTTTTTCAGCATCTAATGTACACAATGCAGTCGACATAGTGAGTTTTTTTGAATAGTGTATGATATTAAATAGTTTCCTTGTATTATCAGATGAATATCGTTTCTTCATGAATCCAGTTTGGTCAGTTTGTATCAGCTTTCCGACTACCTTAAATAACCTTGCTTTAAGAATTTTAGCCAAGATATTATTATCAAGATTTGCTAAAGATATTGGACGATAATTCTTGCACATTAGAGGGTCTTTACCTTTTTTATGAATTAATGAAATATGTGAATAATTAAATAAAGGTGAAAAACTTCCATTTTCAAATGATGCTTGATATGTCCGCAGTAGTAGGGGTGATAGATCCTCATTGAACTCCTGATAGACCTCAGGTAGCCATCAGGTCCCGGAGATTTATTTTTAGCAAATAAATTTATGGCCTGATTTACTTCATATATGGTGACCACAACAATGCCATGTACAAAGAGGCTACTAGAGAAGGTAAATAAGAACCTCAAGTGGGCCAACATGAAGATCAAGCCTAGTAAGTCTAGAAGCATCTCAATATGTAGAGGGAAGTTAAGTGATAGGAAGTTTTTCATAGATGATGAGGAAATCCCAACAATTAGGGAAAAGTCTGTTAAGAGCTTAGGTAGGTGGTACAATGTAGAGTTGA
>NC_065516.1:117757-128975 GCF_006386435.1 Epinephelus moara | reverse complement strand
TCATGCCCATTGTGTTCAGGTACCGCAACCTTAAAGCATATTTTGTCAGGCTGTAAAGTTAGCTTGTCACAAGGCTGATATACATGGCGACATAACCAGGTGTTGAAATGTTTAGCTGCAGGCATCGAAGGGAAACGAAGACAGGTAAATTCAGATGGTGTTAAGAATAGGAGTTTAGCAATTCAGTTTGTCCGTGAGGGGGAGAAATACAGAAGGGATAAGTAAGTAAGGAGGCAAGGGTGTGGCCGCCTAGAAGGTGCCTGTGATTGGGAAATGCAAGTAGATTTAGGGGGAAAGCTTGTTGTTCCCCAGGAAATAGCTTGTACCAAGCAGAGGCCTGACATAGTGTAGTTGTCAATGATTCAACGGATAGTTTATTTCATTGAGCTGACAGTTCCTTGGGAAGACTCAGTGGAAGAAGCCTATGAAAGAAAAAATGAATGGAAAACTAGGATTTGTCCCGTGGAAGTGGGGTGCAGGAGATTCATAGCAAGATCAGCTGTCTCACTCCTGGGGGAACTCGGTGTGCGGGGACAGAGTTTGAGGAAGACAGTGAAGGAAATGTCAAATGAAGCAGCCAGAGCTAGCCAGTTTATCTATAAGAGAAGAAATAATGTCAGTTGGGGGCCAGCAGGGGGAACTACTAAGCAGGGTACATAACTCCTTGAGATCAGGTGGAGAGATCCACCAATCAGTCGTCTCAAGAGAAAATCCAGGAAGAGGAAGTGTATTAGATCCACCAATCAGTCGTCTCAAGAGAAAATCCAGGAAGAGGAAGTGTATTTAAGTGTGGGAGTGGCCTATTTGAATCCCTTTTGTTTGAGGCCATGCAGCAAGGTGAGTGTGTTTGCTGATCCTGTGAGTTTATCTATCTCCTTTAACTTTAGCTTATATTGGAGTTATGCTGTTTAGCGTGTGAAATAGAGTATGGTGAATGTGCTAGGAAAGGTAGTATCAGCACTGTTTCAAACTGGAGCTCGCATGTACGGAGCCTGGGTTTGGTTGAAGGTGTCAGTGCTGTTTGGGCTGAGAAAGCCATGTAATAAGTAAGGTAAAGGAGGTTATTGGGTTGGTGAGGGGAGCACTTAGTACTTAGCACTTAGCACTTGGTAGCAGAACTACTAAGCAGAGTACATAACTCCTTGAGATCAGGTGGAGAGATCCACTTCCTCTCAGGAGGAAATCCAGGAAGAGGAAGGTTATTTAAGTGTGGGAGTGGCCTATTTGAATCCCTTTTGTTTGAGACCATACTGCAAGGTGAATGTGTTTGCTGATCCTGTGAGTTAATCTATCTCCTTTATCTTTAGCTTATATTGGAGTTATGCTATTTAGCATGTGACACTTAAATACCAAATCTACCTTCGGGTACAAATAAAGTTACCTTAAATAGAGTATGGTGAATGTGCTAGGAAAGGTAGTATCAGCACTGTCTCTACCTGGAGCTCGCATGTACAGAGCCTGGGTTTGGTTGAAGGTGGCAGTGCTGTTCGGGCTGAGAAAGCCATGCATAAGTAAGGTAAAGGAGGTTATTGGGTTGGTGCTGGGAGCAATGGGACCTGGCATTAGGGGAGTGTCTCTGGGACGCCAGAGATCACTGTCTAGCCTCCTGGAGGGGTGGGACCAACTAGACAAAACACTGGTGAAAGGAGGTTCCCGCCCGATGACCCCAAAGACATGTTAGTTATCACTGCTCACTGGTCTGTATAGTTAAGCCTTGCCATAATGGCTTATCATAGGGCTTTGGAGGTTATTCACTGAGTGCTGATCCTTCCTCTAGAGCACAAACTTCTTGTGTTTATTTGAATGGTTATTGGCTGATCGAGTGTATGTTTTTCCTCTTCTGTTAAGTAGGGAAGATTAACGTTATTAAAAAAGATTTGTAGTGACTCAGGGTTATCATCACTGTCAGACCTGTAGAGGTTTTTTGTAAAATTCTGTAAATGTTTTGTTTATTTGATCACGATCAGAGGATATTGAGTTGTTTGGCAATCTGATACTAGAAATTGTATTTTTTTGTCATCTTTTTTTTAGGTCTTGAAGCCAACAGCATTCCTGCCTTTTCCCCACTTTCATAGTAATTTAATTTTGCTCTCTTTAATTTATAGTCAATTTTGCCTCTTATAATGTCATCATATTTCACCTTTAACTGGCACAGTTCTGTCCATACTTCGTCCTTGTATTCATTTGATAGTAAACTTTGTAACAGCTTCATTTTTGTTAACAATTGGCTTTCTTTCTTGCTGCCGCATTTTATTCTTAAAGCTACCTATCTTGATTAATTCCCCACTAAGGCAACATTTCAAAGTTTCCCAAATCATTGGAACATTGTTTATAGAGTTTTTGTTAATATCCATGAATGAATTAATGTATTCACTTATTTTCTTCTTGATTACTGGATCTTCAAACAAAGAGTCATTGACCTTCCACTGTTTAGAAAACACTTGTGCAGGTTTTATTTTAAAGTCAATTTCGATAGGACTATGATCAGATATCACTATTGGATGTATTAAACTCTGTGACACATTTTTTTTTACAATATCTTGAGAAATTAGGAATAAATCAATTCTTGAGAAGGTTTGATGTCTATTGGAATAAAAAGTATAATCTCTGACATCACTGTGCATTGTTCTCCAAATGTCTACAAGTCCGGAGGCATGCTTTAACTTCAATAATGTAAATACAGATTTTTTTTTTTGGTTGGCTTATCTTTCCACTCTTGTCAACTTGTGGGTTTAGTGTTAAATTTAGATCTCCCCCTAATATTATTGTCAAGTTACAAAAATCTAATAGTTTACTCTCTATTGTACTGAAAAATGTTGGACAATCTTCATTATATGTTGTTTTTTAACCCCACAGAAACATTAATAAGAATATACCTCCCAGATGAATCTCTTAGTACATTGTTGACTGTGAAGTTTAATTTCTTATTAAATAAGACAGCAACACCAGCCCTCTTTGAGGATTGCCAAGCACCAAGTACCTCCCCAACCCATTCTCTTTTTAAATGGCTCAGCTTTTCTGTTTTTACATGTGTTTCTTGGAGAAATACGATATCTGGGGAGAATCTTTTTAAATGCTTTAATATTTTACCATGTTAAACCTGATTATTAGCACCATTCACATTCCAGGATATAATTCTTAATTCTCTGCTGTTCATTAAACTAGGTTAGATTAAATATAAAACAAGATAGCATATTTCTTCTTTTCATTGTCAAATACAAACAGATGCAATGAAACAGTAAGGGTAGCTTTCAGTTATATCCCAGAGACTGTTGAGAGGTACACATCTTCTCCTCTTAGTTTCCTCTCTCCCGCTTATCCCACCCTCCCCTCCATTCCCCTCCCATCCTCCCTCACACCCATCCCCACACATACACAGAAGGGGCCACACATAAAAGAAGAAAACAAACAAACATATACAGATTAAAACAGAGAAAAGCACACAAAAGTCTATAGGGAGAACCTCCATAATTTGAACTCCTCGGCTGTCCATGATAAAAGTCACTGTTACCTAATGCTTTCAAGAAACTATAAGGATAGAAAAAAAAAAAAAAAAAAAAAAACCTGTTGCCCCTTTTATATAGCTATTCAGGCTTATCAACGTTTGCACCTAGTGTGACGGATTTAAATCATGGTAGTAGTTTTAACTGAGGAATTCGACAACAGTCTTACCGCCGTAACAAAGCGGGCATCATCACTTTACCCAGGTTTACTCCGCACCAACAGCTCCATTTGCGGCCTCAGAATCCAGAAATGCAGAGGCTTTAGCAACATCTTCAAACGTGTAGCGCTCGCCGGCCCGATTTAGAGAGATCCTCGCTGGGTACAGCAGAAAAGCCTGGAAACCGGCCTTACGCGCCCTGTTCAGGACTGGGTAGCAGGGCTTGCGCCTTTTGGATGTAGCCTCGCTGTAGTCCGGTGCAAACTTTATCTGATGACCAGCTACCTGCACTGGATGTCTTCGGGACTCATTGAGGTTGCTCAGCCAGCGCAGGATACCATTTTGGGATGTTGGCCAATAAATATTGCCTGGCATTAGATGACTCGATTCCCTCCTTAAGGTTAATCAACAGTATATTATCTCTATGTGCTCGATCTTCAAGCTGGGTTAGTTTGTCCTCATATTTGACCAGATTGGTCTGATATTGTGCACAGTCTGTCTCAAGTTTTATCACACGGGAGTCAATCTTCCCCACAGTGTTGTGCAGTGATTTTAGCTGCTCAGCCTGGCGATTCAGAGTAGACTGCATCGTGTCAACTTTTTTTTCCAGCCAACTGAATCGTTCTTTAGCGAAATCATCTGCTTCTTGAAAATGATTGGACAACACATTTTCAATGAATTTTGCGAGAGATGCAGAGTCTTTGCAGTCAAAAGCAGCGTCAGAAAGTTGGTTCATTGTTTGGCGTTCACGTGAGGCAACTCTCCTAGTGTGCATCAAGTGTGCAAAGTTTCATACTTTTATCTTAATAAATCCCAGGTATTGTTCATTTACTCACAGCAGTTCAGTTGAAAAGTCCCTCGCATTAGGACATTTAAATCATTTATGGACAGCTCGGAGAGCACAGTCGGCGTCACTCTACTACCATCACACCCGTAGAGACGAGATGGCAGTGTGACGAAACTAACGGTGTCCTGACGTCCCGGGGACTATAAAAATTGCTACTGGAACGCAAAGATGATGTGTCTGGGACAATTCCGGGACAACAAAAAAAAAAAGTCAAAGCAATATCTAAATGGGTGTTATTTACAACGTCATTACGTGTGGGTATCTGAACGTTGCTTTTGTCTCTTGAATAATTTCAATAAAAACTAATGAACAGCAAAAATACAGTGGCTTTTGCTGCACCTAATCTGACTCCACATGTGCGTGCATGCACACACACGGAACTCAACTCACTGCATGACGGTCATGCTGGGTGCCACTCGCCAGCTATGCTCGCCACTCCTCATCAGAGCACAGAACCTAGCAATGCTGAGATGGTTGAAAAAACTGATGCATGCTCCTCCAGTGCCACTCCAGTTGGAGTAGGATGCGACACTTGGCTTCGGGACTCTCAAGACGATGTTTCATCTGTTTCTGCCCCTGTGGTAAGATAGTTTGTTAAAGTAGGCTGTAGGCCAGCTTGTTGATTTTTAGCTAGTTCTAGTTCTTTGCAATAGCTAACACTAGCAACATGTACATGATGGCCTTACAAAGTTATAAAATGTGACTGTGTGTTCTAAATTTTGATGTTTATGATAATGACGGTAACGTTACAGTTGATCAGAAGAGGTGTACAAGGTTTATTCAGTGAGTAATAATTAGGCTAGTAACGTTAGCTACAGAGATGAAGGTCATGCTTGAACTAGCAGCCAGTGATGTTTCTAAATTTCCTACAGGTAAGCTGAGTATAATTAACACCCAGATAACAGTAGTCACCTGACCTGTGTCACTCAGAGACATTGGGCTCTATTTAGATGGTCTAAAACGCGAAGCACCAGGCGTGCGGCGCATGGGTGTGTCCCAGTCACTTGCTAGTTAGACAGTGCGTTTTTAGACTGTGTGCCATGGCGGAGAGTCTAAAAGGGTTGGACTTACTCTGTGAATTAGTCATGGGTGTGTTTTGGGCGTATCATTCAATAAACCAATCAGAGTGTCACCTCTCATTCCCTTTAAAAGAGGCGCGATTGTAGCGCATGGCAGAGAGCTAGTTAGATGGAGGACCTACCAACTGGAAAGAGTGAGCGTTTTATAGCTGAGGAGATGAATCTTCTCGTGCGGGAGGTGAAGGCCCAAGAAAGATCTTACTAAATATCTGTTTTCATCATATAACAGAGCACAGCTGTCAGGACTGCCGCGGAGCTCCCCAAGGTGCTGATCCTGCAGCTAGGACCTGTTCAGTGTTTTCTCCCCCACCCACGTTTGTTAATTGTTTTCACATGTTTCCTAGAGCTGTGTTCTGCCTCTTATTTGCATGTGTGTCCTCTCTACACTCAGATAACAATATAATAATATAATATAATGTAGCCTAGTATATAATGTAGCCTAGTATAACATGTTAAAATAAATGCAATGTGTGGGCTTTGGTTTTCAATCAAAAAAATTATTGATTGGTCAGATAATTTCACAATTTCATTTGTCAGTATAACAGATTATGATGATCATTATTACTGTGATTAGATCATTCTGATTAATGACTGACCATTAAGACGTGTTTCTGATAAATATTTTAATGTGCACAATAATAACCTTTCACATTGTAATCATATTTTTATTTATCTTTTGCATATGTGTGGCTGCTCCGTGTGTGTCTGAGCACAGTGCATGCGCGTTGTGCACCCGCCTAGAGACACATATTACTAACTTGTTTAACAGCGAAATACTGCGCCGTTGACTTTAGACCAGGTTTTTGTTGGTCCAGGGCTTGACGCTAACTTTTTTCCCAAGGAGCACATGTGCTCCTAAGTTGAAAAAGTAAGGAGCGCACAAAGAACTTTAGGGGCACAGTGTAAATTGATCAAATAATGTGTTTTCCGTAGTAAACGTGATGCAAATAGACATTTACAAGCAAAATTATTAAATGAATTTGTATACAAAATGTACAGAAAGGTAAAATCATCAAGTTTTGAAAAAGTATTGCAATTTAATTTTGTCTTTAATGTTATTATCTTATATATATTATCTTTGCAATATGATTATCTTATATAATGTTATTACTATCCTAAAACATTCTCCAGGTCCTCTGAAACTCTGCAGGACTTAAGCCTCTTCCACACAGAGCCTTTGTGGCGCCCACTGCGGGGTACGGTGCAGGGGACAGGATTTGGGGAAGTGCAGGCTCGTTCAGGAGCTACAGCTCCATGGTGACCGCTTTCGGGTCTACTTCAGGCTCTTCTCTGCTATTGGATGTGCGGCGCCGAGGTGTCGTCACAGCGTGTTGCGGTGAAATTTTAAAAATTTCAATTCGGCTCGGCGGCAGAGCGGTGTGCTCTTGCGCCGCAGTAGCACATACACAATGAATGGGTTCGTCAGCGGAGGTCTGCGCTTTGCGCGCTCTGTGTGAAAAGGGCTTTATTTCCACCCTGTCCAGCAGCGGTACCGTGGCGAACGGTCCCTAAAGGCCTCTACACATGATCAGCTGTAAAACCGCTTCACATGATCAGCTGTAAAACCGCTTTGCGCTGGCTGTCCCATTGTTTGTCTATGGAGAGGGCAGCACCGCCTGACAAAGCGGCACCGCTACCCTTGGCGTCGCGCACGATTTTCATTGTGCCGACAGTGGCTTGGAAAACCGCCCATAACCGTGTCACATGGGGAAGAGGGAAGGCGGCTGGAGTTACTCCAACATTTGCGGTTAGATTATCATATTTTTTTATTGACAAAAATATAGGCTGCTTCGGCTGATTTTTTTTATGCGCACATGTGCCCCTAAATATTTTTTACAGTTCACACACACCTATTTTTAGTCGTAAATGCGAGTGAAGCGCTCGCACTGTCGAGCCCTGTGGTCATCTAAGTAGCAACGCGCCATGACTGCGTCTGACCACTCCTCATTTTTTGACCAACACACCCAGAGAAGCGCAAGTTCATTTGCTAGTTAGACGACGAGGGCACAGGGCGTGAAAATGACAACTGCACCTGCATCTAAATAGCAATGACACTTGCGACATGGATTATGCACCCTCCGCCGTCCGCTTTAGACCATCTAAATAGGGCCCATTGACTTTGACCGTGATTAGTGTGTGTGTGTGTGTGTGTGTGTGTGTGTGTGTCGCGGCTCGTGGAGGGTGCCGATAGAAATAGCTTTGGTAGCTAAGTGCGTCGCTAATGACGTTCTGCGTGAGTGAAATGTGTGTGAAGATGCATATGGTTGAGATACAAGAGTGACAGTAAATGAATGAAGTAAGTGAATGTTAGGAGCATTGATGAGCTGTGTGTTATGTTGAGCAGGCTAATGGATATAGGCTGTGTCATGTTCATGCTAACTCCTGCTGATTTGCTAACACCATAGCTTGACTTCATTCCTCTCCATCAGTAAGGGTAAAGGAGCATTTCATACATTTTGGCAATTGAAGTTTGTGTAGTGGCTATTTGTTATAGACTAGCAACAAAATTAAACAGTTAGTCTAAACAAAGTATAGTCTAAACAAACTCATAATAATAAAGCCACTGAGGCACCTATAGGGCGAATCTTACGCAGGGAATGAGTCCATTGTCCAGGCAGAGATCAATGTTTCTTGGAGGTTTATTTTAGAAGAGCAAGCAAACAATCAAACAAACGCGACCATGCTGCCTCTCTTGCCCTGGTAAAAAAGTGTGAAACCTCAAAAGGTGCCTACCTGTTCCCCACCTGGCTACCATTATATAAACTCCACCCATGTGTGGACTCCACCCAGTGATGTGCCCCAGTAGCAAATTAATCTAATAGCAAAGCAATTACTCAGATTAACTGAAATAATAATAACCAAAATAACCCAAACATAATCTAATAACAAAAATAATATAAAACAGACATTTAGCCAATAGCCACTAAACATAACAAAACAGTGAATAACTGTAACAGTTTGTATTAGGCCCAGTGTGTAAGTGTTTTATTATCACTCTTGTGAAACCATTGTGAGAATAATTCAGTACTAGGCTGTGGATTAAAAACAAGGGAAGTTAAATTAAATGTGTTTAGGGGTTTAATTCTGAGCCTTCTCTTTCAGAGGGATGGGCTGACATTGCAGATGGTGTCTTGTAGCCATGCAGATAAACAAAATAAACTCCCTAGAGAGGAATTCATATGCTACGGTGTATGTTTAGCAATCGTGACAGTGAAAGTTTTTTTCTTCTGTATTTCAGACAGTCCCAGGTCAGCATCTGAAGCAGTTCCTGGATGAAGTGGGACCTTATCCCGGAAACACCTTCTCTGGTAAAAACTCAACAGGAAACAAGTGGATGATGATGACTTTCACAAAGTGAAAGATAAACTAATCAATGGCTTCTGTGACAACCTCACCACACGGTTTGGCAACCTTGATGAGGGTGTCTTGAAGGCCGCTGCCACCATGTATGACCTAAGCAACTGGCCTGAGGACATCACTGACCTGGCCACCTTTGGCCTGGCCAATGTTGAGACTTTTGTCACTCACTTTCAGAAAACTGATGGGTAACAGGGAGCTTTGTGAAACACTGTATTCCCGAACAGTCAATCTAAGTAACAAAACTTTTGAAAAAGCCAAATGAACTCAGATCTGTCATTTTTTTAGAACTCATCTATTAGGGTTTCCAATCCTTTTTTCCTGTTTTTGACAATAGTGGTTGCATTAAAAATCAATATGAAAAGGAAATATGTCCTTATATTGTGTTTTCACCACCATTGGTAGGTTGAATTCTCATTACGAGTGAATAAAGCAGCTAACTCTGAATCAATCTACTCAAAGTTCAAATAATTCATGTTCGTCTTAGTATGCCATTTTGAGGAAATGAGATTCCCATGATCCTTTGCTAAAGGAAATAATAACATACTAGAGTGAAAAAAAACGCATCTGAATTCTTTAATGTTGAAATAATGATTGATATCTGGATGTTGCAATAGGTGCATAATTAATAGAATTATTAACTTCAGTGAGTGCATAATAAAGAGTTTATGAATGTCAACAAGACACTGTTCCCACTTTAGATCCAGTAGCTGCAAAGAAGCATTATGAGCTGTTAATAAGTGCATATTAATAATTTATTAACGTTTATATGACACTGTTTCATCTTATAGGGTCTTATAGTCTATAATTAACCCTTAAAAATTTTAATTGATGTAAATATATTTAGTATAGGTTTATATACTGTTACCAAAGTTTCTATTAAGTGCTTATAATGCTCCTATATGCAATAATAACTGTTATGCTGTAATAAACACTTATATAGTCTTACTATTGTTAATAAGCATCTTATACCATCTTAAAAGTGCGCATTGTTAATTTGTTCTTATTAAACATTAATTAACGCTTATTACAGTACCTTAATATAAAGTGTTAGCCCATACAGTATAGATGCAGATCTTTGCACATGAAGCAGGTGATGGACTATGTTATTTTTTCAGCTCTCTCAGAGTTGGGTGATAGTTTTGTTAAGCTAAGTGTGTCCAGTGTGGTTGATTTTTCAGCGGAGTGTGTTTAGCGTTAGCTTGGCCGTCAATCAATCAATCAATCAATCAATCAATTTTATTTATAAAGCCCAATATCACAAATCACAATTTGCCTCACAGTGCTCTGCCTCACAGTGCTTTACAGCATACGACATCCCTCAGAGTTTTTATCCAGTCTAGTTCTTAAATCAGATACAGTTATTATTGTAGGTGATTTTAACATTCATGTCGACGTTGGTAATGACTCCCTGGCTACCGCGTTTATCTCATTATTAGACTCCATTGGCTTCAGTCAGGGTGTACATGAACCCACTCACTGTTTTAACCATACCCTCGATCTAGTTCTGACCTATGGAATTGAAATTGATAACCTAACAGTCTTTCCACAGAATCCCTCGCTATCGGATCATTATTTGATTACTTTTGATTTATTTTTACTCGATTACCCGCCACTCAGCAACAGTTACTATACTAGATGTTTATCAGATAGTGCTGTCGCAGAATTTAAGGAAATGATTACTCCGTCGTTAAATTCAATACCTTGTCCTTCAGTAACAGAGGTTTCCCGTACCGACTTTAACCTCTCCCAATTTGATCATTTTGTTGATAGCGCCGTAGGCTCGCTGCGAACAACACTCGACTCTGTAGCTCCTCTAAAAAAGAAGTTAACAAAGCAAAGAAAGTTCGCTCCTTGGTATAACTCTCAAACCCGTAAGTTAAAACAAATATCGCGAAAGTTTGAAAGGAATTGGCGATTAACCAAACTGGAAGAATCTCGTTTAATCTGGGCAGACAGTCTCAAAACGTATAAGAGGGGCCTCCACAATGCCAGGGCAAAGTATTACTCAGCATTAATAGAAGAAAACAAGAATAACCCCAGGTTTCTTTTCAGCACTGTAGCCAAGCTGACTGAGAGACAAAGCTCTATTGAGCCTTGTATTCCTTTAGCCCTTAGCAGTAATGATTTTTGAGCTTTTTTAATGACAAAATTCTAACTATTAGAGGCAAAATTCATGACTTCCTGTCCTCAGATAGTAAGCCTACCTATCTAACCTCAAACACAGCTGTAAGACCTAATATATATTTAGATTGCTTCTCCCCAATTCAAGAA
>NC_065516.1:105057-116248 GCF_006386435.1 Epinephelus moara | reverse complement strand
GAGACAGTGGAGCACAAAGGCTCCGGAGAAGAAGCCGAGTTAGTGACATCCAGAATGGCCGAGTTAGCAAGATGCAGTAATAGGACACGAGAGAGAGAGAGAAGGAGAGAAGGTGCCCGGTGTATTATAGGGGGTCCTCCGGCAGACTAGGCCGAAGTCAGCGTAACTAGGGGCTGGTACCAGGCAAGCCTGAGCCAGCCCTAACTATAAGCTTTATCAAAGAGAAAGTCACAGATACATAAACAAAACCACACAATCTCACACACCCCAGCTGCAACCTCCCATGGCATGGGGAGTTTCATGTCTTCTGCAGTTTGGATTTCAGAAGCCATCAAAGTTCCACTTCCAAATCATGTCGTCTGCCTTTCCCGAGGTAAATTTATAAGGAACAACACTGAATGTTTTAGGTATTTCTCATCATCACACACACCTGACGTTACAGACATTGACCAAACAGACCAGCTCATATGGCTGATTTCTACAACTTCCTAAATAAATGCCTAATAACAAAAACATGTAAATGCAAGATTTATAGGTCAAACTCTTTTGCCTCATTTAGAATTTGAATCAAATCTGTAGCTAAAACTATGCTGCAGCAGTACACGATCAAATACATGTTGGCCTGCTCAGTTTCTCCACTGAAATTAACTAGTATATATTTGTGTCTGCCTGCTGTTACTTATATCCTCACAGAAGCCAGTACACATCAATCAAGCTTTCACTAGGTCACATGAATTCAAATGAATATGGATGTGTCGTTTGATCATCACCAGTGTTGGGCAGTAACGCGTTAACGCATTACAGTAACGCGATTAGTTTTGGCAGTAACTAGTACTCTAACGGGTTAGGTTTTAAATTCCCCCCAAAAAAAACCTTTAAGGGGGAAAAAAAACAGTAGAAACCTCAGGAAGAGCAACTGAGGAGGGATCCCTCTTCCAGGATGGACAGACGTGCAATAGATGTTGCACAGAACAGATCAGCATAATAAATTAACAGACCGTATGACACAATGAGACAGAAAGAGAGACAGAGACAGAGAGACAGAGACAGAGAGAGATGCAGGACAGACGATAATGTTAATAGCTTACAACAACATTAATGAAAGTAATAATATGATAATTATATTTCTGGCTATTGTGGTACAATATGTTGAAAGTAAATATTAACATCTGATAGTATATGTATGTGACAATAATCATATGTGTATAATAACAGTAGAAGTATGACTAATGATAACAGCAGCAGCAGGAGGCATCAGGCAGGACCACGGCAGCAGCACAACCACACGTCACACTATCCAGGCACCGCTGTGATAGAAGTTAACCTGCAAGACAGTGGAGCACAAAGGCTCCGGAGAAGAAGCCGAGTTAGTGACATGCAGTATGGCCGAGTTAGCAAGATGCAGTAATAGAACATGAGAGAGAGAGAGAGAGAGAGAGAGAGAGAGAAGGAGAGAAGGTGCCCGGTGTATTATAGGAGGTCCCCCGTCAGAGGCTAGTATTTTATTCTTATTTGATACTTTTGATGAGTTTTGATGAGCATCTGAGCTGGTCCAGACCCAGTCGCAAAGAGGTGTGGGCTGCTCCGCAGTTCCAGAGTAAGAGGGCAGGACTGTCTGAAGGGAGCAGACCTTCTACAGATGCCTGTGACATCACAGAGTCACATGTCACTGTAAAAGTCCTTTCCAATCACGTTGTGAGACTTGTGTCTCACTGAGGTGTGAGGTGATACCTCCTGTGGAGATAGGTGTCACATAGCTCTCTTTGTTTGAAGACAAAGAGCATGCAGAGGAAAAAGCCTTCACATGTCCCATTTAGATTTTAACAAGTGGCAAATCATCTGTGGTTCTGTGAATCCCAACAATGGCGAGCAAACTGCTGAGAAACCCCCTTATTGTCAGTATACCCATGAAAGTCATCCATCTTCTGAATGCCCAAGGTCTTTAGTTTGTGGCTGTAAAGTGTCATGAGGCTGTGATTACCCTAGAGGTCACTATAGGTCATTTTATACATTGAGGTTTCAAAAAAATGGTCTCACTAAAATGAAATAGCTACTACGGCACTAACATCATCACACATGAATAAAACTGGGCTCATTGAATCCAAAAGCATCTCAGCTTTCTAGTTAGACTCAGTTTATACAATTTAAAGAAGGTTTGTAGACCCCAGTGTGCATATTCAAATACAGTAGACGAAAATAACACATTTACACTGCATACAAAAGATTGTATAGCACTAGCATAAAGTGGATATGTCTGTAAAGAGGAGACTTGTTGTTACCCACAGAACCCATTCTCAGTCAGATATCTTGAGGTGACAGGTCAAGGGACCTTTGTGAAATGGCCGTGTTGTTTGTACCTCACCAAAATTTAGGCTAAATTTGGAGCATTATTTAGCCCCCTTCCTGAGAAGTTATGACCTAGTATGTATGGCTGGATTTTTTATGTCTCCTTGTTTTATATGAAACAAGTATCATCACTCAGCCTTCTACAGCCTTTTAAAGACAGGAATGTTGGCTGGGATCACCAGCAGCCTGACAGGTCTCAGAGGGTCATTAATAATTTAAATCTGTAAAGTTACTAAAGCTGTCTGTCGTGAAGTAGAAGTATTAAGTAGCAGAAAGTGGACATACTCGTAAATTACAAGTACCATAAAGTTGTAGTTAACTGAGTACTTGAGTAAATGTATTAAGTTACTTCCCAACACTGTTCTCATGTGTCTCACAAGTTCATGATTAAATAAACAATGCAGTGAAAGACACTTAAAATATCCTTAAATCTGCTCAACTACACGATGCTGTGTTATAATTCATGAAATATTTATAGGCTGTGTATAAATGTTAAATAAAGGGGTTAAAGTACAGCAGCAGCAGGTTTCAGTTTGATTGGAAGGAGATCATCTAATGAAAAGAAGCTGGACTGTTATTGTCAAACGGCCTGTGAGCTGAAGTGAAGCTGGATGTGAGGACGCTGACAATGTCCACATGTCCTCTTTACAAAGCTCTGTTTGTCCTCTCTGGGCACCTGTCCTGTAAATACAACTGGAGTAGTTTACATATCTGTTACTCTCACTGCCGCTGTCTGTCTGTCCATCCACTTCATCACTCTCCTCTTGTCCTCTTCCTCTCTTCTCTTTTTTTTCAGCACTCTTTTCTTCATCAAGTTACTGTGGTTTAAGTTTGCCAACTGTGTTTGAGTTTTTCCTTCTCTTGCTCTTTAAGAGGATCTATTATTCTTCTCCTTATTTTCTGTCATAATATGATACAATGTTCACATTCAACGTGTCCAAAGTTTAATTTGTAAAAGTGAGGAAAAACCTCCGGAGGCTTTAGACCACTCTGAATACTTTCTTTATATGGTCATCTGCTCCAGGTATGCTACTGCAAGTGTTTACATTATATACACTGCTACATGTAGCTACATGCTACCATCAGGGATGCTAACATGTCCTCTTTTTGCCAATGTTTATTTCAAATCATATTTCTGCTGGAACATGTCCAGTTATGTGTAGAGGCTTTGATTGGTGATTTTTCACTGTAAAAAGTGTCACAATTCTCCATTAGTCATTCCCCAGCTGTAATGATGGTGCAGAGGTGCCAGGATATGGAAGACTCGAAACACTGAAATGAGGCCTGGCTGTTCCCTCGCGGGGATCGGGAGCTGCTGTGGCTGCAGCAAAAGAAATGGGAGATTATATCAATCAATCAATCAATCAATCAATCAATCAATATATGATATCTATAATATATGTTGGATTTACATTTTAAATAAATAATAAAGCACAGAGTACTGACTTTTTAATATCTTTTTAATTTATTAAAAATATTAATATTAGAAAATATTAAAAATGTATTTATTTATTTTTCTACAGCCTGAGCCTTACCCGACACAACCAATCAGTGCACATCTTTGGCCTGAACCAGGTCTGACCCGTCCAGCTTTTCAGGACCCATCAGGCTTGGGTTGAGATTGAGAATTCTAGTATGTGTAAATGAACTGTGGTAAACTTCCCTCCATCTAAATAGCAGTCAGAGCTCCCTGCTCATCTCACCGGCCTTGAAAATGTTACCCAAAATGGGTAACAAAATGGGTGGTGTCTTAACACCCACCACCCATACCACCAACAGTATAGAAGAGGATCGAGAGAAAGCCATTCCTCTCTCTCAATTCTCTAGTTAATGAGGTCTTTGACCAACTTAAAAACTTCACCTTTCAGGACTTACAGTAAGTGACTCTGTAGTTTGTTTGTTTTTTTCTTTGAAGTATGAAGTATAAATCTTTTAGCTGATGTGTCTGAAGTGGAAACCATCTGTTTTGTGTTCAGCTGAGTGGGACTTTGGCAATCACTCTCTTCTTCTTCTGTTTATGTAAATAGTCAGTGTCAGAGGACACCCCTAGTCCGTCCATCTGTCACACTCCACACTCCACAGAGACACCGCTATTTATCGTTTCAAAGGTCAAAGGTCAGGACTGCTGGTCTGGACAGGTACTGTGTGAGTGAATGTTTTGTTCCTTTAAGAGAGAGCAGTTTAAGGGAAAGATGGAGCTGCAGTCAGAGGTTTGTGTTTCCATCCTCTGCAGGAATCCCCCCAAAATAAAGAGTTGGAAACTTTCTGCAGCTGGAAACTTTCCCACCAGGAAACAACAAAATAAAGCTCTGCAGAGACCGTCACTGTGTGTGTGTGTGTGTGTGTGTGTGTTTGTTGCACACTTTAGATCAGTGTGTGAGTGGAGTTGAAGGGCTTACACTAGACATTCCATCTTCAACATTTTGATCTTAAAACTAAAGAAAACTAACAGTAGCAGTCAGTGTGATGACATCATCAGGTTGGATGATATCACACCACCAAGTGTGATGACATGCTTGAGGATGATGCTAGTCTGTCCAATTAGATTCACACTGGTGTCCCCCGATGTTTCTCTGGTTGATGTTTTTAAGAACACTCTGACATTTGCGCTTTATGTCGGAGGAAAAGGAGGAGAGAGGAAAGGAGGAACTGAATCAGAATCACAGATGAGAGGAGGAAGAAAGGAGGGAAGGAGGAGAGGAGCTCAAAGGAAAGGAAATTTAAGAAGGAAAGGAAGCGAGGAATAAGAAGAAGAGGAAAGAAGAAGTTAGGAGTGGAAAAGAGGAGAGGAGGAAAAGCAAATGAGTCAAGAGGAGATAAGGGAGAGGCAGAAGGGAAGGGACCAAAATAAAAGGAAAATGGAGTTAGAGGAAATGGGTGACAAAAAGAAGGAGAGGAGAGGGAGAAAATGTGCTGGGAATGTGGAGAAGGAGAGGACTAGGGGAGGAGATGAGAGTAATGAAAGAAAGAAAGTAATGCAAAGGGGGGAGGAGAGGGGATTTCGGAAGGAAAGGAGTAGAGACGAAAATAAGAGAGAAGAGTTAGCAGAGGAGAGGAGGAAAAAAAGAAGAGAAGGAGGAGAGGGACAGATGGGTGTGGTGAGGAGCTGATGGGAAGGAGATAAAAAATGAAACGGAGGAGGGGAAGGAAGGAGTTAGAAGTGGAGAAGGGGAGAAGGGGAGAAGAGGAAAAGCAAAGGAGACAATAGAAGATTAAAAGAGAGGCAGAAGGTTGGGAGAAGAAGAGCCAAGGAGAGGAAGAAATGAGATAAAAGGAGGAAAGTAGAGGACACAAACAAACAAAAGTTAAAAAGAAAAGGGATAAAAGAGGAGTAGAGGGAGGAATAGAGGAGAAGGGAAGAGGAAAGCACAGAATGAGGAGGAGGTGAGGGGAGGACTGTCATATTTGTGGTCCAGTGAGAGACTTGAGCACTTCCTGTGGGAAGAGAGAGGAGGTGACCCTGCAGAGTGACGACCTCAGAGACTCAGCAGTCTAGACACAGTTAATACCAGGGATTAGCACACACACACACACGCAGACACACGGTGTTGAATCTGGCAACCGTGTTGTGTTGGAGAGCGTCTGTCAGCTCTGTTTATACTTTGTATTCACACCTCACCTCATTATGCAATAAATATTGCTCTCTGATTGGCTTGCAGCTGTTAAAGGGATATTTCAGATTTTTTTGAAGGAAGGTTCTATGAAATATGAATCCACAGTCAGTGTGTTACCTACGGTAGATGTCAGTCAGCACGCTTCCAGCTTGGAGAAGCAGGAAGAAAAACGTTGTCCTGTTGTGGACGAGTGCAGCAGCACAACTTATTTGAGACACCTTAAAAAAAATCAGTATCAGTTTCAGTGTATGCTATATTTAGAATATTTTCACCTTTTAGTCAGACAGTGATTTCTGATGGTAAAAAGAAGCCTAGTCTCTTCAAAGCCAGACTCCACTGAGAAAAATGGTGATTTAACATTTTTGAAGACAGGAGCTGCTGGCCTACCATGGCTTCCATCAGTCATGATCATGGGTTCTTGTTTTTAGTCTCTTTTCTCTGTAGTATCTTGAGGACTTCTGGGTTTTGGATCTTTTGACAAGTTTTTCCTTGTTTCGTTAATGGTTAGTCTGTTTCCTGTTTTATTTTGTATTAGGGTTGGTTCAGTGTGAAAATGTTCAAACTGTTTTGATATTACGTAAACCAAACACTGGACTGGGCCTGTATACCGAATTTTACCACTACAGCAGGTGTCTCCCTTGACTCCTGAGTGGAACATAATGACACTGTGTCTCAACAGAAAGTTATCATCTGACTATCACATAGCATCACATATCATCAGAGCTCTCTATCAGCACTGAATCATTAAATATGCACTTCTGTAACATCATGTAAACAAACCAGCTAGCTATCAGCTGTGCTCTTAAGGTCAGACTGGAAATGTAACCAATGTTTTTCAAAACAGAAAACACATTTTATATAGTGATATTTAATGGAAATGACATTTGATATAGCCAACGGTAGCTTGTCATTTGTCATTATTTCCTTGGTACTTTGTTTCTCTTCAGCCTCCTCCCTCAGTTTTGGTGAATTTTTGTATGTTTAAATCAGCTGTATGTCATTAAAGCTCGTTCTTTGTTTTTCAAACCCACCTGCTTGGTGTTCTTTGCTGTGAAACGTGACACGATCTGTTAGTTTGTTTGAGTTATTGTGTGGCATTGGTCTTTTAAAGGGTTATTTCTGATTAACCAAAGTCACATAATGACATAAACTACCTAACTGTCAGAAACAGTAGTAGACCGGCAGCTCCTGTGTTCTGCAGTGCTAAATCAGTGTTGTTTTTTTGTTTGTTTGTTTTTTTCAATGGAGTCTGGTTTGATGAGAGCATAGATAGGAAACTGAGGCCAATAACAGCTTCCCTATAAGGAATCACTGTCTGATGGAGAGATAAAGTAGTGAAAATATTCGAAATATAGTGTACAGTGGAGACCAATTTACCACTTCATTCGTTGAAGGACCACTAGCACCTCTTCAGGGACCTGTAGAACCTCATCAGATTGATCCAGAACCTCCTTCAGGGTGTCTTCATACTGAAAACAAAGTATCTGAGGTTTGTGCTTTTGTTAATTTTAATGAGTCAGTCAATAGTATCAATAAACATTTTGCTGATATGTTAATAATGATTACACAAACTAGCCACGCTAGCAGCAATGCTAACATGCTGAAGTTAAGCAGGTATAATGTTTAGCATCTTAGTTTGGTCTGTCCTCATATCAAGAGCCTTGAAACAAACAGGATTCATCAATGTTCAAAGATCTGTGGTTGCCAATAAATGATATACATATATATATATATATATATATATATATTATATATTCCTCCTTATTCACTGGGACTGACCCACCCAAATCATTTAGAGAGAACAGCAGGAACCAGTTGATCCGTCAGGTGAGTTTTAATCACTCAACAACTGTGACTGTGTATTTTTATATGGCAGCCTTAATGTCCAAGACAAATTTTCCTAGGAACAAATAAAGTAATCTTGAATAAGGACAGAGTTGAAAATATATATATATATATATATTTTTTTAAAGATTTCAAGACAAAAACTCAGAAGAACAACTTCAACGACCTGCTTTCTCCTGATAGCCTAGGTGATAAAATTAATATTTTTTAATAAACTAACAGAAATGATCACATCGGTAACCACTGCAGTACAGGACAGAACTTTTGAGGAAAACCACTTGTTGATTTTTTGTGTCTCTCTGAAAAAAACAGAGGACTTGAAACATGATTTCAGTCCAGTCTGATTTGTTCCACAGAAAAAAACTTCGGTGTTTAGTCTTCTGCTCGACTCTTTTCTCTCCAGCTGGGACAAAGAGCTTCTGTGAGGGAAACATCCAAACCGAGCAGATCTGGAAATTCCTGCAGTGCATTGTTTTTTACCCAGAGATGACTCACGGTGGGTAAAGACTGCAGGCTCGCACACTCACACACAGTTCAAGCATAATGGGCAAAATGTTGCATGCAAGCTCCAGAACACACCCCAAAACATACACATCAATCAATCAATTCAATCGATCAATTTTATTTATAAAGCCCAATATCACAAATCACAATTTGCCTCACAGGGCTTTACAGCATACGGCATCCCTCTGTCCTTTGGACCCTCACAGCGGATAAGGAAAAACTCCTCCCAAAAAAAACCTTTAACGAGGGGGAAAAAATGGTAGAAACCTCAGGAAGAGCAACTGAGGAGGGATCCCTCTTCCAGGACGGACAGCTGTGCAATAGATGTCGTACAGAACAGATCAACATAATAAATTAACAGTAATCCGTATGACAGAATAAGACAGAAAGAGAGACAGAGACAGAGAGAGATGCAGGACAAACAGTAATGACAGTAGCTTACAACAACATTAATGAAAGTAATAATATTATAATAATAATTATCGCTATTGTGGTACAATAGGTTGAAAGTATATATTAGTATATGATAGTATACATATGTGCCAATAATCATGGGTATAATAACAGTAGAAGTATGACTAATGATAACAGCAGCACAGCAGCAGCAGGAGGCATCTGGCAGGACCACGGCAGCAGCACAACCACACACGTCACCCTATCCAAGCACCGCTGCGATATAAGTTAACCTGCAAGACAGTGGAGCACAAAGGCTTCGGAGAAGAAGCCGAGTTAAAGACATGCAGTAGGGCCGAGTTAGCAAGATACAGTAACACGACATGAGTGTTAGCAAAAGGGAGAGAGAGAGAAAGAGAGAGAGAGGGAGAAAAGGTGCCCGGTGTATTATAGGAGGTCCCCCGGCAGACTAGGCCTAAGTCAGCCTAACTAGGGGCTGGTACAAGGCAAGCCTGAGCCAGCCCTAACTATAAGCTTTATCAAAGAGGAAAGTCTTAAGTCTAGTCTTAAATGTAGAGACGGTGTCTGCCTCCCGGACTGCAACAGGAAGATGATTCCACAGGAGAGAAGCCTGATAGCTCAGGAAGATGATTCCACAGGAGAGAAGCCTGATAGCTGAAGGCTCTGGCTCCTGATCTACTTTTGGTAATTTTAGGGACCATGAGTAACCCTGCATTCTCAGAGCGCAGTGTTCTGGTGGGATAATATGGCACTATGAGCTCTCTAAGATATGTCGGAGCCTGACCATTTAGAGCTTTATAAGTTAGGAGTAGGATTTTAAATTCAATTCTGGATTTTACAGGGAGCCAGTGCAGAGAAGCTAAAACAGGAGAAATGTGGACAAATTTTTCTCCATCTTTTCGGGTCAGGATAGGCCTAATTTTCGCAATATTACGCAGATGAAAAAACGCAGTCCGTGAAGTTTGTTTTCAATGGGATTTAAAAGACAAATCCTGATCAAATATTACTGTGAGGTTTCTTATGGTAGTGCTAGAGGCAAGAGCAATGGCATCCAGAGAAACTATGTCATACTGTAAATACTAAATACTGACCCGAGACTCTAGATACTTACTATAGACCAGGCCCAGAGTGGCTAATCAGGAGGACCGGTAGGGCCGGTATTCAGTTTTGGTTTTTTTTATTGGGCCAGTATTCAGTCATGGCACTGGGTTTCACGTATGCTGCTACTGCTATCCCTGGGCCGCCTTCACTGGTGTCCTCTTAGGTGGAGACACCGGCTCCGCGCAGCTGTGCGAGCTGCGCTCTGATTACGCGCGCATCTCCAGCAATGAATTTGGAGTCATTTACCGACGCGCCTCTTTATTAACAAAGTGCACAGATGAAGGTGAAATCTCTGCAGCAGCTGAATTGGTGAGGTGGAGACGCCGGCTCTGTGGTGCTCTGCAGCGGCGGTCTGACTACGCTGCGCACATCTCCAACGATTTGTGGAATCGACCACCGACAGGCCTCCTCAGCAGAAGAGTGGACGGAGAACGCCGAAGTCCCTGCGGCACACGAGGTCGAGACAACGGCTCCACGAAGCTAAGCATACATCTCCAAACACCACCGTTCAAGTTAATTATCAAGTCATTGAATTGTGTGGCGTTGTAACATATAACATAACATTATATAATTTAAATAATAGTATGATGCGACGCCACATAACTGGGAAACTTTGTCTTGTAGCCCCTCAGAAGCAGGATCCAGCACCAAGCACCAGCCATGAGCCCACAAGTCCAGAGTGGGCACTACTTATTTGAACAGAATGTAGATTCTGATATTGTTAAAAAGGATGCTGTGTTGTAAAGAATAATGTTGGAGATGTGCACTCATGTTGAAATAAATCTACATTGTGAGGCAACTCTTACTTGTGCGTTGCGTGCGTGTGTGTGAGAGAGGGAGGGTAGAGAGAGAGGGAGAGAGAAAATGGTGGGTGTGGCCTTCTTGGGGAGTCACGTTACCAAAGACCTAAAATGGCGGACGCGAAACACGTCACACCAGGTACTGATAAGAGTGAAGTGGGAGACTAGAGCAAGACAATGGGTCATAAAACCGCTGGCCTCATCTGCTCCTTTAAAGTACACACAAGATGACACTAACAAAGTAGCTGTGCCAACACGTGTGTAGACCGTGGTAATGGCGAACTTCTCTTAAGGAGTTGCTCACAAGATAATGTGTGATTTTACCACAGGTAGGAGGTGTACGTGTGTGTGTGTGTGTGCTTGTGTGCGTGTGTGCAAGTGTGCGTGTAGGTTAGTAAAAGAGAGAGAGAAAGGGAGAAAAAGAAAAGGAGAGCAGGTGCTCAGATTTGGCGCTCAGTAACAGCGACCATGGAGGAACACAATGGTCGCCTTCCTTTCCCTCAGAGGCCGGTAGACTAACTGGGGTCAGCCTACTGAAGTGACACAAATCGGTGCCTGGAAATGGGC
>NC_065516.1:97779-104557 GCF_006386435.1 Epinephelus moara | reverse complement strand
TCCAATCTCCACCAAACTTGACATGATTCATATTCGTCCCGTCCTAAACACATTCTCATTACCATATTTCCTTATAATCATAGCGCCACCTAGTGTCGAAAGGAAGTACTTCTTATCAGACACTTATCTTTGAATTCACCTGAAATTTCAGTGCTGTGGTCTATATTTGATGTACACAAATGTGACATATCAGTAGTGTCTATGCGCACTGCAGAGGGTTTACTTTTGATGTCTCGCCATGAAACAGGAAATTGCTATAAATTTGGAGTAAGAGGTCTGTTGTCCACCAAACTTGACATGATTCATATTTGTCCCACCCTGAACAAATTTATATGACAATATTCCGTGATAGTCATAGCGCCACCTAGTGGTGAAAGGAAGTACTTCTTACCAGACACTTATCTTTGGATTAACCTGAAATTTCAGTGCTGTGGTCTGTATTTGATGTACACAAACATGACATATAATTAGTGCCTATGCGTACTGCAGAGGGTTTAATTTTGATGTCTCGCCATGAAACAGGAAATTGCTATATTTTTGCAGTAAATGTTCTGATCTCCTTCAAACTTCAGATGATTCATATTAGTCCTGCCCTGAAACCATTTATATGACCATATTTCCTGATACGCATAGTGCTACCTAGTGGTGACAGGAAGTAGGTCTCAAACACTTATCTTTTGATTTATCTGAAAGTTAAATGCTGCGGTTTATGTATAAAAACATGATGTATAATTAGTGCGCTCTCCAACTCCCTCTAGTGGAAAGAGCAAGTGATACAAAATGTGAAATATGTCATTCCAGCACTGTATCAAGGATATGCCAAATCACTCATGCATGCAATGTCTAACTTTGACAGAAATTAACTGACGCATCAGAAGGCATCCTGCCAGCCCCCCCAAATTGCGTGAAGGTGCGAGGGCCCGTTCATCGCTGCTTGCAGCTTTAATTAGGTCTGTGACCTGCTCGGGCCCTAATAAACAGCGCGATTACAATAGGGACTTCACTGACGACTTCGTCGTCGCTCAGGCCCTATTGTAATCGCGCTGTTTATTAGGGCCCGAGCAGGTCACAGACCTGCGAGGTCCCTATTGTTTTTCTCCCGATTATTTATATTTATATGATCACATTTTTCACTGCCTGAACATACCCCAAAACTCACCAAACTTAGAATACAAGTCACACCTGGCGAAAAATTTTATAATCTATTGTCTCCCTGAATTTCCACCACTAGGTGGCGCTATTATTAAGGAAAATGTGTTTTGGCTCATAACTCCCCTATACTTTGTTGCACATTCAAAAACCTTATATCCACGCGTTCAGTGAATTGTGCTGAATCTTGTGGTAAAAGCCACGCCCATTTCCGCCTCCTTTTTTTTCCGCAAATTCGCAAAATGTCGCAAACCTACTTTTTCGAACTCCTCCCAGGCAATTTCACCGATTGGCATGAAACTTTGCACACAGCATTTGTGGACCCTCCCGACAAAAAGCTATTAAAAGAATTTTGATATTCCAAACATTACTCAAGTTATTAAATAGCAACTTCCTGCAGATTTCATTCTAAACAGGAAGTGCTGCATATTTCCACATTGGTGTATCGGAATGACATGAAACTCAGGTTACCACTTCCCCATGAGCCCCTGAGGCTCTGTGCAAAATTTCGGGTGATGACCACACGGTGGCGCTCTTTAAATTGAAGTATTTTATATCTCAACATCAGTTGGGCAGATTAACATGAAACTTGGTATAATTATTGTCAATGCCCTCCTGATGATATCTGACGAAGGACTTACCGATCCGCCACTAGGTGGCGTTCTGGTGGCCATCTAATTTAATATTTGGCACTGTGCCAACACCATAACACTCATGGAAATACAATTCATAGGGGTGGTATAGACTGGCCCCTGTAACTCACACACCAAAAATGACCAGCAGGTGGCGCTATTTTCAATGCAGAAGTGTTTTTGGCTAATAACTCCCACATCATATGTCGCACATTGTTAAACCTTCTATTTATGTGTTCTCTGAATTGAGCTGAATTGTGTGGTGTAAGCCACGCCCACTTTCGTGGTAACATTCCATTTGCTAAATCGCGACAAATGAAAAACGTACTTTTTCGAACTCCTCCTAGGCGATTTGACCGATTTGCACCAAACTTTGCATGTATCATCTGTCAACCCTCCTGACAAAAAGTTATCAAAAGAATTTTGATTGTCCAAAAAACGCCCCAAATATAACTATATAATATATAATATAAATTCCTGCACATTGTGTTCAAAGCAGACAGTCTTTCATATCTTCACTAAATGAAGTCCGATTACCACAACACTTTTGCTAATTGTGTTCCTTGGCCCGATGAGGGTTTGTGCAAAATTTGGTGCAAATTGGCCAATAGGTAGCGCTCTGGTGGCAGTCTAATTAGTGTGAATGGAAGTAAACTGGAAAATCTTCAAATCCTCTTCAAAACTCATCGACTTTCAACCTCTTCTTGTTCCTCATACTTTGAGCTAGAGACACCATGTCAACTTTTAAAGAGCCAGAAGACCTTGAACTATTGGGCATGTATTTAGCTTCTACTTTTTGGAAAAATACATATGTGGGTTGGGTGCCTACCTGTATACTGGAAATATAAGTAAGAGATAACGTTTATTTTTTTATTTATTACAGCTGACAAGACATCTAGGTGCACGCCCCCCAAGGGCAGCATGCCCCAACGCGCGTGGACTGCGAGGGCCCGTTCATCGCTGCTTGCAGCTTTAATTAGGGCCCGAGCGACGACGAAGTCATCCGAGGACCCTATTGAAATCGTGCTGTTTATTATTATTAATTATTATTATTATTCTTGCGACATTTCGTGCCCCAATTTCGCCCCTTTCCCAAATTTCAAAAGGCTTCTAACTTTCCACATTCGTCCGGCCCCATCCGAAATTCGATATTTTTGGGCGGTTGCACATGGTCGACACAAAATGCCGGAATAGCGCCCCCTACAAATTTTCAAAAACCCCTCCCCATTGGGGTTAGTTTGTCGTAGGCAAACGAAATTTGGTACACACATGTATCATACCCAGACGCACAAAAACGTCTCTTATCGTCATGGTAAAATCCCAACAGGAAGTCAGCCATTTTGTTTTGAATTTTTTTGTTACGACGATTTCCACAACTTAAATTTGAACGAACTCCTCCTAGGGATTTCGTCTGATTGACTTCAAATTGGCTACAGATCATCCTGAGAACATGCTGATCAAAAGTTATTAAAAGCTTATCTTTAAGTCAAGGGGCGTGGCCGCTAGGGCGTGACAAATTTTGGCGACTTTTCGTTTTCTTGTCATCGAATTTCGAACGGCTCTCCCGCCCACATACTTGATCTCAGCAGCTTCAAACTTGCTTGACATGATGATGGCTCCGCCCCGAATGCTTCAATATGTTAATATCCCACCTTACTCATAGTGCCCCCAGTGGTAACAGGAAGTGACCAGTTTTTACTTTAACATGTACTGATGCCACAAACTTGACCGCATCAACTTCATTCCACTTCTAATGCATGCAGAACAAGTTGGTGAAGCTACCTTATGAGCTCTGTGAAGCTACATCTAATGGTGTCCATGTGGCAGCGTGGCGACTATCGATCCCTCGCCACTAAATACGTTTGGTATTTTGATGGCTTCAGCGACCTCATCTCCTCATGAAAATTGATACACAGGTCAAGAATGGCAAGCTCTTGCATCTGATAGGGGCGTCTCCCATGGGGGGGACAAAATGCCTCTATAGTGCCCCTTTGAAATTTTCAAAAACCCCTCCCCATAGGGTTTTTTTTGGAGTTGGAACATATAAATTGGTACACATGTGTATGTTGTCCAGATGCACATAAAAGTCTCTGCCACCAATGGTCTACTCCAAACAGGAAGTCGACCATTTTGATTTTGACTTGTCATTTTGGCGTGATTTCCACATGTTGTATTTTAACGAACTAGTCCTAGGGATTTCATCCAATCGATGTCAATTTATTTTACAGATAATCCAGAGACCATGCTGATCAAAAGTTATTAAAAGCTTTTCTCTATGTCAAGGGGCGTGGCTGCTGTGGCGCTGCCATTTTTGATCCATCGACATGCATATTCAAGCAGCTGTCTCTCCCATATAATTCATCCAAACTGCTTTAAAATTTCTGTACATGATAACAGCCCCACCCTCAATGCCACCATATGCTCGTGGGCAATCTTGCTCATGGTGCCCTCTTGTAGAAACAGGAAATGCCATCTTTTACACTGACAAACACCAACCTTAAGCTCCTGACCTGATCCACTGACAAACACCAACCTTAAGCTCCTGACCTGATCAACTACATTTTGTGGCCACATGACGATCAAGTTGATGAATCTCCACAGTGACACACGTGTTCTGTCATGTTGCAGGCTGCCGCGGCGGTGGTGGTGACTTTTCATCCTTCGCCACGGAACATCAACTTCGTATATATCCTTCATGCATTGTACGATTTGCTCGAAATTTCACATGTGTGATGAGGGTCCACCCCTGAACGCACCTGGCCCATCTGGTTATGCTCGTAGTGCCACCTGGTGGATGAACGAAATTGTGTTTTTCGCTCCTGCCAGGTTTTTTCTCCCTTCTCGCTTCACGCCATAGCCCCTACGTGCCTCAGGCCCCCACGGTTGCATGGGGGAGCGAGGGCCCGATCACAGCTGCTTGCAGGTCTAATTATTATTATTATTATTATTGAGGGGAAATTATAAAAGAGGAATATATTTGCCATTTTAATAACGTAAGGGGGACAATTTATCCTCTAATAATTATAATCTAACTACCTCAATACATTAAAATGACAGTTATATCACACACAATTCAATGTTTTTAGAGAACAAGCAATCCTAACTAATGCACTATAATAAATTCAGTCAAATGACAATAAAAATAGCAATAAAATAAAGTTTTCTAGACTAGCCATTACGTGCCGCCACCACGGAATGCGGTGTTAAGAGGTCGTGGTCACGTATTTCTGTGAGGAGAGGTTGTAAACGCCAGCATAACGATGACATATAGGGTGTTGAAGGGTTGTCCCGTTTCACAGGGAAACTTTTCAACCACTGCCCCTTGTAAAACTGTTCTGACAGGCACTCGAGACAGAGGGGTGGAGATAAAAATATGCAATGGCATGGGACCTATAAATAGAAAAAAATAGCAGTCATTGGTAAAATGTGTACAGATTGAAATAGGAACAGGTTCCTGCGTAACTGTCAGTGCACAACAATGCCTAAGTGGTTCCATGTTTAAACTTTTGGCTTTTTGCAAACAAGCTGAAGAGATAGGGGCAACCTGAGCCACATTAGATATTATTCTGACTGGCTCTATTCGGTTATTTTGAGTATTTAATCAGAAATTTGATAGGTTACAATTTTAACTTGAATTAAAGTCAGACATTTTCATAAGTTTGATTTCTTAATATTTCCTACTTGAACATGTTTTGGAAGCTGATCAAGTTTAACCTTTTCTTTCGCCAAACAATCAGAGGAGATTGGCGTAAGGAGACCAATTTTATTGTTTTTCTTTCACATTTCATCAGAAATGAGTTGAATTAAAGCTGCAAGCAGCGATGAATGGGCCCTCGCACCTTCACGCAACAAAACTAGACATCGCATGCAGGAGTGACGTGGCATATCCTTGATACAGTGCTGGAATTACATATTTCACATTTTGTATCACTTCCTCCTTCCACCAGAGGAAGTTGGAGAGCGCACTAATTATACATCATGTTTTTTTTTACATCAAATATACACCACAGCATGTAACTTTCAGATGAATCGAAAGATAAGTGTTTGATGAGAAATACTTCCTCTCCCCACTAGGTGGCACTATGAGTATCAGGAAATATAGTAATGAAAATGTGTTCAGGGCAGGACTAATATGAATCACGTGAAGTTTGGTGGAGACTGGACCATTTATGCCAAAGCTACAGCAATTTCGTTTTTCATGGCGAGACCTCAAGATTCACCGCTCGGCAGCGGGCACGCCATTCAACATTGGGCAAATCCTGTGATAACTTTTGGTCACAACGTAGTCACGCTTACATACACCAAGTTTGGAACCAATCTGATTAAATCTGTAGGACAAGTTCGTTAATTTACAAGCCCTGGAAATGGGCAAAAATGCACAAAAGTGGCACAAGTAAATTCAAAATGGCAGACTTCCTGTTGGGTTTGGAGCATGGCTCCAAGAGGCTTTTTTGTATGTAATAGAGTGTTACAGGTGCCTACCAAGTTTCATACATGCAGGTCAAACCAGGTTTGGAGGCTGCTTAATTGAAATATTCTAGGGGGCGCTGTTGAGCCATCTTGGGGCATCAAAGCACAAAAATCACATCAGACAACAGGACGTACGACCTGTGATGTGTATGCCACGTTTGGTGAGTTTTCAAGCATCCCTTATCCCTTCAAAACAACATCGTGTTTGATGGCGAACAAGGCGGCGCCATGGTGACGGCGTTTGATGAAAACTCAAAAGCTTCATCTTTAAGTATCATCAAGGTCTAAGGACTTAGACCAGCACGCCTGAGGTGGGTCTGATTAACCTGCTAGAAGAGGGACATCAAAGAATGTATAAGGTAACTTTCTGTTGCCAGTAGGTGGCGCTATGGCAGTGATTCAAAATTCCTCTGTAGATGTGTTCAGGGCTGGACTGTTATCATATGTGTGAAGTTTTGGCAAGATATTCCCACGTGGAGTCAAGTTACAGCAACGTTTATCATCACGGCGAAACATCAAAGTTCGCC
>NC_065516.1:86510-97084 GCF_006386435.1 Epinephelus moara | reverse complement strand
ATCGGTATCGGCCAAAACTCAAGGCTGTAATATTGGTATCGGATCGGAAGTGAAAAAGCTGGATCGGGACATCCCTACTGTGAAGTTTGGGCAAGATTGGACCATGTATGCTGGAGTTATAAACTACTTCCTGTTTAGTGGCGAGACCCCTAACTTTGACGCCATCCCACGGTCACACGCATTGACGAAAACTCAAGCTTTTGATAACTTTCCATCTTCAAGGTCTTGGAGTGGGACAGACCAAGGTTTGAAGTTGATGGATGAAATCTCTAGGACTAGTTTGTTCATTTAGGACCCCTGGAAATGGCCAAAAATGCACCAAAATTGCACCGTAAATTCAAAATGGCCGACTTCCTGTTGGGTTTACAGCATGCCTCCAAGAGGCTTTTTTGTAGGTCCTGGAGTGTTACATAAGCCTACCAAGTTTCATACACGTAGGTTAAACTAGCTTCAGGGGCTGTTTCCTCAAAGTTTTGTAGGGGGCGCTACTGAGCCAATTTTTGGAATCCGAGCATGCAACCCTTGAAATATCAAATGAGTTTCATGCACGTTTAAGCCCTGAAAAGTCCAATTCATTTAGCGGAATAAAAAAAAAATAATATTAATAATTAAAGCTGCAAGCAGCTGTTATCGGGCCCTCGCTCCCTCATGCAACCGTGGGAGCCTGAGGCACGTGGGGGCTGGGGGGGGAAGCGAGACGAAGCGAGAAGGGAGAAAAAACCTGGCAGGAGCAAAAAAACACAATGTTTTGTTCATCCACCACGTGGTGCTACGAGCATAATCAGATGTGGCCACGTGCGTTCAGGGGTGGACCCTCATCACACGTGAAATTTCGAGCAAATTGGACAATGCATGAATGATTTATACCAAGTTGATGTTCTGTGGCGAAGGAGGAAAAGTCGCCGCTGCGGCAGCCTGCAACATGACAGGACACGTGTGTCACTGTGGAGATTCATCAACTTGATTGTCATGTGGCCACAAAATGTAGTTGGTCAGGTCAGGAGCTTGAAGTTGGTGTTTGTCAGTGTAAAAGATGGCATTTACTGTTTTCACAAGGGGGCACCATGAGCAAGATTGCCTACGAGCATATGGAGGCATTGAGGGCGGGGCTCTTATCATGTACAGAAATTTTGAAAGAGTTTGGATGAATTAAACTACCATTTTTTTCCCCCATTAAAGGGGGTTTTTTGGGGAGTTTTTCCTTATCTGCTGTGAGGGTCCTAAGGACAGAGGGATGTCGTATGCTGTAAAGCCCTGTGAGGCAAATTGTGATTTTTGATATTGAGCTGTATGAATAAAATTGATTGATTGATTATGTGGGAGATTGAGTTGCTTGAATATGCATGACGATGGATCAAAAATGGCAGTGCCATAGCAGCCACGCCCTTTGACCTACAGACATGCAGAGCACAACTTTCGATCAGCATGGTCTCTGGATGATCTGTAAAAAATTGGAAGTCGATTACATGAAATCCCTACGACTAGTTCGTTAAAATACAACATGTGGAAATTTGACGCAAAGTCAAAATCAAAATGGCCGACTTCCTGTTTGGAGTAGACCATTGGTGCCAGAGACTTTTATGTGCGTCTGGACAACATACACGTGTACCAATTTTCATGTTCCAACTCCAAGAAAACCCCTATGGGGAGGGGTTTTTGAAAATTTCAAGGGGGCGCTATAGAGGTATTTTGTCCCCCCCCATGGGCGGCGCCCCTATCAGATGCAAGACCTCGCCATTCTTGACCTGTGTATCAATTTTCATGAGGAGATGAAGTCTCTTAAGCCATCAAAAAGCCAAACGTATTTGGTGGCGAGGGAGGCGCCATAGCGGCCACGCCCCTTGACATAGAGAAAAGCTTTTAATAACTTTTGGTCAGCATGGTCTCTGGATGATCTGTAAAAAATTTGAAGTTGATTGGATGAAATCCCTAGGACTAGTTCGTTAAAATACAACATATGGTTATCACGGCAAAATGACAAGTCAAAATCAAAATGGCCGACTTCCTGTTTGGAGTAGACCATTGGTGCCAGAGACTTTTATGTGTGTCTGGACAACATACACATGTGTACCAATTTTCATGTTCCTACTCCAAAAAAAACCCTATGGGGAGGGGTTTTTGAAAATTTCGAGGGGGCGCTATAGAGGCATTTTGTCCTTCCCATGGGCGACACCCCTATCAGATGTAAGAGCTCGCCATTCTTGACCTGTGTATCAATTTTCATGAGGAGATGAGGTCGTTGAAGCCATCAATGGGCCAAATGTATTTAGTGGCGAGGGATCGATAGTCGCCACGCCACCACATGGACACCATTAGACATAGCTTCACAGCGTTCATAAGGTAGCTTCACCAACTTGTTCTGCATGCATTAGAAGTGGAATGAAGTTGATGCGGTCAAGTTTGTGGCATCAGAACATGTTAAAGTAAAAACTGGTCACTTCCTGTTACCACCGGGGGGCGCTATGAGTAAGGTGGGATATTAACATATCGGGGCGTTCGGGACGGAGCCATCATCATGTTCAGCAAGTTTGATGCTGCTGAGATCAAGTATGTTGGTGGGAGAGCCACTCGAAATTCGATGGCAAGAAAACAAAAAGTCGCCAAAATTTGTCACGTTCTAGCGGCCACGCCCCTTGACATAGAGAAAAGCTTTTAATAACTTTTGATCAGCATGTTCTCAGGATGATCTGTACCAACTTTGAAGTCGATAGGACGAAATCCCTAGGAGGAGTTCGTTCAAATGTAAGTTGTGGAAATCGCAGTAACGAAAAAAATTCAAAACAAAATGGCCGACTTCCTGTTGGGATTTCACCATGACGTTAAGAGACTTTTTTGTGCGTCTCGGTATGATACATGTGTGTACCAAATTTCGTTTACCTGCGACAAACTAACCCCAATGGGGAGGGTATTTTGAAAATTTGTAGGGGGCGCTATTTCGGCATTTCGCGCCGACAATGTGCAACCGCCCAAAAATATGGAATTTCGGATGTGGCTGGACGAATGTGGAGAGTTAGAAGCATTTTGAAATTTGGGAAAGGGCCGAAATTGGGCCATGAAATGTCCCAAGAATAATAACTATAATAATAAACAGCGCGATTTCAATAGGGTCCTCCGCGGACGACTTCGTCGTCGCTCGGGCCCTAATAATAATAATAACAATTATCCCTTGCATTTCAATAGGGTCCTCGCACCGCTAGGTGCTCATGCCCTAATAAAAATCTGAACAAAAACAATAGGTTTCCCATCACTGCTCGTCCTGGGAAACGCACCTGCTTGCATACGCGTTCCCCAGGCCCCATGGGCTTGGACCCGTAATAAAAATCCGAACAAAAACAATAGGGTTCCCAGCACCGCTGGTCCTGGGAAACATGTCTGCTTGCATACGCATTCCCTAGGCCCCATGGGCTTGGACCCCTAATAACAATCTGAACAAAAGCAATAGGATTTCCAGCACCGCTGGTCCTGGGAAAAGCGTCTGCTTGCATACGCATTCCCCAGGCCCCGCGGGCTTGGACCCCTATTAATAATAATAAAAATCCAAACAAAAACAATAGGGTTCCCAGCACCGCTGGTCCTGGGAAACGCACGTGCTTGCATACGCATTCCCCAGGACCTGCGGGCTTGGACCCCTAATAAAAATCCGAACAAAAAACAAAAGGGTTCCCAGCACCACTGGTCCTGGGAAGCACATCTGCTTGCATACGCGTTCCCCAGGCCCCGCGGGCTTGGACCCCTATTAATAATAATAAAAATCCAAACAAAAACAATAGGGTTCCCAGCACCGCTGGTCCTGGGAAACGCATGTGCTTGCATACGCATTCCCCAGGACCTGCGGGCTTGGACCCCTAATAAAAATCCGAACAAAAACAAAAGGGTTCCCAGCACCGCTGGTCCTGGGAAACACATCTGCTTGCATACGTGTTCCCCAGGCCCCGCGGGCTTGGACCCCTATTAATAATAATAAAAATCCAAACAAAAACAATAGGGTTCCCAGCACCGCTGGTCCTGGGAAACGTGTATGCAAGCAGATGCATTCCCCAGGCCCTGCGGGCTTGGACCCCTAATAATTCCTTCAGTTTCAAGAGGGCCTTCACCCGGCCTTTGGTCGTCGCTCGGGCCCTAATAAACAGCACGATTACAATAGGGTCCTACGCGGACGACTGCCTGATGGGAGGGTGCTGAACAGGGAATGTCCAGGGTGTGAGTGGTCCTTCAGGATGTTGGAGGCCCGCTTGTGGAGGCAGCTTGAGTAGATGTCGCTCAGCTGCGGGAGTGGAGAGCCGACGATCCACTGAGCTGTTTTAACCACCCGCTGAAGGTCTTTTCTCTCCACTGCAGTACAGCTGGAGTTCCAGGCTGTGCACCCATAAGTCAGTACACTTTCGATGGTGCATCTGTAAAAGTTGATGAGCAGCTTCTGAGGAAGTCTGTTGCGCTTCAGCGTCCTCAGGTGGAAGAGACGCTTCTGGGCCTTCTTGATCAGATGTGAGGTGTTAAAGGGATAGCGCACACAAAAATGAAAATTCAGCCAATATCTACTCACCTATATGCCAATGGAGGCCCTGGTGAAGTTTTAGAGTCCTCACATCCCTTGTGGAGATCGGCGGGGGGAGCAGCTAGCATACCTAATGGCTGACGGCGCCCCAGACTAACGTCCAAGAACACAAAATTGAATCCACAAAGTATCTCCATACTGCTCATCCGTAGTGATCCAAGTGTGCTGCAGCCTCGACATAAAAAGTTGTTTCGAAAAACGTCATATGAACTCTGTTTTTAGCCTCACTGTAGCCTGTAGCTCTGACTGCTTCTCTGTGCTCCGCGCTATGTGCGCGCTCAGGGTGATCAGTGATGCACGGTCTCTGAAGAGCAGCAGTCTCGTCAGTACTGATGTCCAGATTCTCAAGTGCAGGCATCGCCAATTCCCAGTCTGAGCAGCAAAAACTTTCCTCATCTGTTGGCATTGCTTTGCATTTGAAACAACTACACCACCAGGTTTCCAGTGCTTGACTCCGGTATTCTGCGGCTGGCTGAGGGTTAGGCTTATGAGCTGCAGCGGCTGCTTCGTCCAGTAGCCTGAGTTCCGTCCGTATACTCGGGCTCAAACAAATACGGCTCAACAAAGAAATGCTGTTCCTCCTCAATTTCAAAGTCTTCAGACATGTTGGCCTGTCCTTTGCTAAAAGACCGTAGTGCAAATTATCTTTTAGCTCTGTGGTTACCGTTGTCTCCCCCTACGGTGCACGTGTCACGGGATGTAAACACGGGTGAGCAAAGCTCATGCTTTCGCTGGTCTTGCGCAGGCGCGCACACGTGAGTGCGGAGCACAGAGAAGCAGTCAGAGCTACAGGCTACAGTGAGGCTAAAAACAGAGTTCATATGACGTTTTTCGAAACAACTTTTTATGTTGGGGCTGCAGCACACTTGGATCACTATGGATGAGCAGTATGGAGGTACTCTGTGGATTCAATTTTGTGCTCTTGGTTAGTCTGGGGCGCCATCAGCCATTAGGTGTGCTAGCCGCTCCCCCCGCTGATCTCTGCAAGGGATGTGAGGACTCTAAAACTTCACCAGGGCCTCAGTCGGCATGAGGGTGAGTAGATAATGGCTGAATTTTCATTTTTGTGTGCACTATCCCTTTAAGGCTCCATGTGAGGTCTTAAGAAAAAAACAAAAGAAAAAACACAAAATTTCATACTTGAGATTTATATTGTTTAGCATTAATTGGTGACAGAAAAGAACAAATTTCATTCTGCAGGGAAACACGTGTCCTTACTGTGCATATTGAATCTTGAATCTATGTTTTATGAAGACCCTGTGTGCGCTCAGTGCTGTGGCACAAGTTACGCACCGAAATCTGACGGAAGAAAAATAATATTAAGACGAAAATAAGTATGTGTGTGACTTATGCGCTGATTAAGTGGTGGGTGATCGATTTGCCTGACGTTGATTGATTTAGTACCATGGTAGTAGCCAGCTCCTGTTAAGATATTAAACAGAATGAAAGCGGACAAGGTAATTACAGAACTTGTCTTGAGAAATAGCATTCAAATTGAATCAGAGATTAAATGCATTTTCAATAGAGCCAACTTTTTAAATTAGGCTATTGCTTTCTTTTCACTTTCTGCATCCATTTAAGATTTTACTTGAGATTGCTCTTTAAGAAACCCTTAACAGGAGCTGGCCACTACCGCGGTGCTGAAACTAAATCAATCCATGTCAGGCACATCGATCACCCACCACTTCATCAGCGCATAAGTCACACACAACCTACTTATTTTTCGTCTTATTATTATTTTTCTTCCGCCAGATTTCGGTGCGTAACTTGTGCCACAGCTTTGAGCGCACACAGGGTCTTCATAAAACATAGATTCAAGATTCAATTTCTGCATCATTACAGTGTATTTCATTTCAATGTGGATGTTTTGGAGAAGACATTTTGTTTCCATATCTGACATATCACAGCTACATTTTAGTTAATACATCGGTTGAAAATTGTAATGTACTGTAATACAAAGTCCCTCTATTGCCAAAAATGACCTTGCATTCTATTGACATTGCTTGTTTTACTCGACATTTCGACTCTTACGAATAATTCGCACTATCTACGTGAGCTAGAGGCCGACAGCGAGAGCCCGAGGTCCCGCCCAACGGTGCTCGCAGCTTTAATTAGGCACCTCGGTTGAAGGGCGAGGACCCTATTGTTTTGGTGCATTTATTATTAGGGACCGAGCCCGTAGGCAGAGGACTCCTCACAGAGACACAGGTACAATCCGTTTTGAAAAAGTTTTCAAAACGGGCTGCAGCCTGTATAGTCAGGATGCTTAGAGACATATGTGAAAAGAATGGGGACGCACCGGACAAAAGCACCAAATTTTTTTTATGTGTTCTCCATCACCATAGCTTTCAATTTAGAAGGGGAGCCGCTTCATCACAATGGTGGAAGGCGGGGCCACCATGTAAAATCTATAAGTGCCCATATCTCAGCTTCCAAGCTACTTAGAGGGTCAATTTTGGTGACAAAATATACATTTTCTGGGTCAAGGAATGCATTAAAACTATTAGGAATATCACTAGATGATTGTTCATGTCAAGATTAAATAGAAATATTAATTCTGGGAATGTATTCACATGATTTTCAACAAAAGCGGCTGGAATGGATGACATGAATGATTTACTTTATTAGCTTCCCTTTTAAACACTATAAACAGTTTTTTGCATGTACAGTATAATCCAATTATCTATCACATTTACAACTGCAAAGCTCTGTGCATTTCTATTGTGCCTTCTTGCATGAGCCCTTTGTACCAAGCTGCAACCTGTAAGCAAACACATGATTCCAATGACTATTAGCATGCAAGTGATTATCATTATCATGTAATATAAGTTAACCACCTATCGTAGCTACCTAGTACCTTAGTAACAACCTAACTAGTAAGTTATTATTCATTTGAAACAAGCACTGGCTAATAACTAGAATACCTAGCTAGGCTGACTAGCTATTTTGTGACTTCAGCCGCTGAAACTAGCTAGCTAGGTAGCCTAGTTATTAACCTGTACTTGCTAGCTACTTACTAGCTTACAGCAGTGTCATCATCCAAAAATAGCATTCTTCTGATAGAAATGTTTTTGGGATTTTCTTTTTTGTTTTTTTGTTTTAACCTAAAACCACTTGCTGGTAAATTTCTCCGGGAGTTTGTGTCAATAACTGAACATCTGTCTAACTGAGCATGTGCGGAGTGAGTGGCATCACACTAGCTTGCTTCGGACTGGAGGAACTATGTTTTGTTTTGTTTTTTGATACTTTTTATTTAGTATTTTCAGCTTAAGATATAACAAACAAACGAACAAACAAACAAAAACATGGGGGCTCCTCTGTTGGCAATATTATGATGCATGTCCAATGACTTCAAATGTCTTAATTAATAGCATCCTCTATTCCTCTAATGTAGGCAGACCATTTCTCCCATTTCCTGTGGAAGATTGCTCCTGTGGACCTCAGACAGAAAGTCATCTTTTCCATTGCATAGATTTCTTTAACTCTGTCCATCCACTGATTGAGACGTGGGCTCTCAGGTTTTTATACCAGTTCTTTGTCATTGTTTTTTTACAGGCCATTAGCAGTATTTTGCACAGATACCAGTCTTTCTTTTTAATCACATTATCTTTCAAAGCACAGAAATACAAACCTTTAACATCATTAGGAATCATATATCCCAAAATCTTTCCCACAGTTAGACATATGTTTTCCCATAAAGTTTGGATTTTTGGGCATAACCAGAAGATATGGGAGTGATCAGCGTTCAAGTTTCCGCACTGCCTCCAGCACTGTTCCTGTGATTGAGATAAGATAGTTTTTTATTCTCCTTTTTATAGGCTTCAGTCAGAATATCTATCACTGCATTACCCTCTCTAGACAATGTTGGTTTTATTTTTTTATCATAGTAATCTCTTATTTGTAGGTATCTGTTTTCAAGTCCAAATTCCTTTTGTAATTCCCCAAAACTTTTTAAGAAACCACTGTGAGTTAGTGTACATACTGCTGTAATGCCCTTGTCCCACCACTGTCTGAAACCAACATCACTGACTCCTGGTTTAAATTTGGGATCTAGAGCAGGCCAGATTGATAATTTGATGTCCCCTTCCATATTGTATTCTTTCTTTCAATACTCCAAATATCCATTGTTTGTTTAATAATTTCATTATTGCTTTGTTGAGACATTTTATTTCCTATGTCTCCTAGTGTTGCTTGAATATGGAAAGTATCAATCTTGCCCTCTATATCTTTCCATCTTGTCTGATATAGAGGGCAGCATGTACAAACCAGGAACCTCCCTTGAGCTGCACAAAAGTATTGTTTCAGGTTGGGCAGGGACACCTCGCCCTCCTCTTTTCGTAATTGGAGTGTCTTATACCTGACCCTTGGTTTCTGTCCAGCCCAGATAAATCTAGATATAAGTTTGTCCCAGTGTCTAAATTGTGTCTCTGGCATCATTTGTGGGATGGATTGAAAAAGGTATAACAATCTTGGTAACATCATTTGTGGGATGGATTGAAAAAGGTATAACAATCTTGGTAATCTTGCTATGTTTAATTTATAGCCTGAGTATTCACCATAGTCCTCTAATATCGACATCAGTTTAGGAAAAGTTCTGTCCGGGTCTTGAAGAATCACAATAACATCGTCTGCGAAAAGCCCTATATTATGTTCCTGTTCTCCTATTTGGATTCCTTTTAAATTGTTGCTCTGCCTGATCATTTGTACCAACGGTTCAATAAATGTTGCAAACAAGGTAGGGCTAAGGCAGCATCCCTGGCGGATCCCTCGCTATAAGACAAATCTATCAGTTAGATGTCCATTAATTTTTATCCTTGCTGTAGGTTCTTCATAGAGGCTTTGAATACATTGTATTGATTGTTTTTTAATCCCTAGTCTGCCCAGTACCTGACATAGAAATCTCCAACTGACACAGTCAAAAGCCTTCTCTGCATCGAGGCTCACTAATACTGCTCTGTTTTTGAATCTGGTCTATTATGTGTAGGGTACGTCTAACATTATCCTGAGTCTGGGAACTATGTGTAGTTTATACAGTACATTGCTCCACCACACATTAGTTATGCTTAATAATCTCTAATTTAAAAGTGAAAGGCTAAAGTTACTTACTTCAACAAATGCATATTGTTGTCTCAAACGATGTTTGGGTAGGAGTAATTCCTGGACTCAAAATATTTCATGTAGGTGCTCTTTGGTAAGGGATACATGTAGACATCACAAAGAAGTTTCAAAGCAATCTCTTTAAAAAGCCAAATACCTTTATAATGGCATGGTCATATTAGATATAGAAACTCCAGCGCATTTCAGCCCCAGTCTTTTGTGAAGGAACAAACCAAATTATTGGCACAAACAATCATCTAGTGATATTCCTGATAGTTTTAATGCATTCCTTGACCCAGAAAATGTGTATTTTGACACCAAGATTGACCTTCTAAGTAGCTTGGAAGCTGAGATATTGGCACTTATAGTTAGACATATGGATTTCCAAGATGGCCGCCTTCCACCATCTTGATGAAGTGGCTCTACTTCTAAATTGAAAGTTCTGATGTTGAAGAACATGTGGAAAAAATTTGGTGCTTTTGTCCAGCGCGTCCCCATTATTTTGCTAAGCCGCCTGACTAGTAGAAATGTTGTAGAAAGATCAAACCAAAACTGGCTTGTTCGTCTCACTGAGACCTACAAATCACACACTGTAACCCCTGACCTAAACCTGTTGTTTCTTAAATAGCGATGATGTGAAGGTGATGAAGGAGACTCCGATGACACCATCTTGCTTGCATAAAGAAAAGGTTTATTACAAGAAGTACAACATCTATCAAGCATCTAGAATGCTTGGAGAGGGTTCGAAGCCAATATGAACTGCTCTGAAACACAGTCCCAAATTACTCCCATTATATAGACTAGCTGTTTCTGTGAAATGTGAGACAAAGTCAAACAGACAACAGAGAGTCACCCTAGTTGGACTTCACCAAACCTTGACCCTGGGCCATGAATATCTTCTTGACCCTGACCATACATGCTT
>NC_065516.1:80726-80895 GCF_006386435.1 Epinephelus moara | reverse complement strand
CTCTCTGTCTCTCTCTCTCTCTCTCTCTCTCTCTCTCTCTCTCTCTCTCATTGTGTCATGCGGATTACTGTTAATTTATTATGCTGATCTGTTCTGTACGACATCTATTGCACGTCTGTCCGTCCTGGAAGAGGGATCCCTCCTCAGTTGCTCTTCCTGAGGTTTCTAC
>NC_065516.1:53256-80702 GCF_006386435.1 Epinephelus moara | reverse complement strand
CCGTTAAAGGGGTTTTTTTGGGGAGTTTTTCCTTATCCGCTGCGAGGGTCATAAGGACAGAGGGATGTCGTATGCTGTAAAGCCCTGTGAGGCAAATTGTGATTTGTGATATTGGGCTTTATAAATAAAATTGATTGATTGATTGATTGATTGACCCTGACCATATATGCTTTTAACCCTGGGCCCCTTACTGGTCATCTGTTCCAAAACAGAGTAAATGATAATACACTACAAACCCAACAGGAAGTGAGCTATTTGCCTTTTCAAAGTAAGATTTCGCCTAAAAAATGCTCTTTTTCAAACTCTTTCAAAAAACATCTTTGTGCGCTATTTGCCCAATGGCGGTTTTGGGCGGGGGCCAGCTGGGCCAGTGCCCCCGTAACTCCGAGTCCGACTCCCCCTGTGGCCCCCCCGCCGAGGAGTCGGAGGGGGAACGCGGAACTAAATCGTCTCAACAGGTTGCCGGTCGGACATCTTAAAGAGACACACCCAGTGAATCATGCAGAATACACCACACAAGAAGGAAAAGGGCCTGAGTTTTCTAGTGTTTAAATACAGTGTTTCCCATACATTGACTAATTTGCCCTGCCACAGTCTCAAAAAATTGGCCAGATATAAAATGCCTCCGGTAAATGAACGTCACTCTGTAGCGCACCGGCTGGAGCGCCTCCTGAGAATTCTTCGGCTCCCCCCTCCCTCCCCCTCACCCTCCCCGGCCTCACCACAGACGTCGCTCTCCTAGCGCTAATGTGAGCCTGAGTTGATAGAGCAGACCGCATTTCTAAGCGGAATATTGAGAAATACTGACGTCCACTTCGTGAGCATTCTTGAAAACACCCAGAAAACATCAGTAGAGAATTGTGTGGCTGTATTTAAGACAACTCTGAGCCTGCACGGCAACATACAGCACCATTGAGGTAAGCTCTGAAAACTTTTTCCTTTTCATTTGACTCATGCCTGTCACATCATGTTGATGTAGCGATGTGAAATACGATCCGGAGTTTTCATGGGTCTTTTATTTTGAAAGACCAGATACTCTCGTCTTTTCTGCGCCTGACTTCCTGTTTGACTCATTTGGTCTGTGCAAATTGACGCGCCGTCAGAAATAGACCCGGCACGTAATTTTAGCGGAGCGGAGCGCCGAGCCGCTTCTGGTGGAGCAGCTTTTTGAATGGCTGCTTTTAGCTCCAGCACCCGCGCCTCGGCCGGATCGCGCACACCACGGATCCAGTGGGTTCCCATAAATGGGCCTGTCCCAGAGGCATTCAATTACCAGAGGGCTTTTGAAATGCTCTGATTCAGGGTGCTGTACTTGCAAATTGAGAGGGAGGGAGGAAAGCAGTAATTTGTGCCTGTTTGTGTGTAATTTATTTGAATCTCACCATTTGTTTTCCTTTCGTTTTGCGTATTTTGTATTGTTTTGCGTTTCTGGAACTGTACTTGTGAGTGTGAGAGTTTTAAAGAATATTTTGTCTGCACATGATTTTAAATATTAAAATAGCCCTCCAGAGGCAGATCAGTACATCAGTCATTTTTCTTTTGATTACTGAAATTAATTTTTAATGCTTTTTCGGAGATTTGAAGTTTAAAAATGGTCAAACGATGTGCATGGGGTACATGCAACTCCGACACAAGGTATCCTGAGAGGCTGGGCGACGAGGTGTATTTTTTACCCTTTAAACCACATCTCAACCGAGAAAAGTGTCACCTTTGGATAAAGTTGTGTGGTAACGTTAGACCACAACATCAACTCAACGTGAATAAGATTGATGTCGACATCTGTTCTAAGGTAAGTCAACATCATGTTTGAGGCAACATATTGTCACTTTGCTGGAAAGAAATATAAAGTTATCTCTAATATCTCTAGCTAACGTTAGCTAAAGTTAGCCTAACGTTAGCTCCTAGTTGCGTTGTTCATCATGTCACCTTGTTTGCTGGGAGTTCATTAGCCTATTTTGTTCTAGTTTTGCACTTTGGTGATCGTACATCATTGTTAGCTGTTGTCCAAAGGGCTCTAGTTAAGCTAACGTTAACTTCTGGAGCTTAGCTTCATTAACTTATATGTAATCGCAGAGATAACAAAGGTTGGCAAACGTTATGCTGAATGATTCAGTGTAAATACTGTAGCACCAAACTAACGGAGAGACACTCTTGGTAAAGATGGTAAAAAGGCCGTTATCCTTTTCTCATATTCTGATAAACTTTTCTCTATGCTCTCACTCTCACCGGCTCGAGCACGCCTGTAGTGTGCAGTGGTGAAATAGGTCCCAGCTGAAACACTTTCCCGCCGCATACATTCTGGACGTTGTTTGGGCTATTCACCGGTATTGCGGTATATGAAAAATTCATATCATAATGTCTCACCTGCCCAGCAGAGCACCGGTCACTGTGGCGTCCAGTGATGACGTCATCGGAAGCAGCCACTCACCAGGTGCATCTATCTCAATCGACTCTCCTAGCCAGTGCGTAATCCCAGCTAATGCCGCTAGCGGCATTCAGCAACATCTCTCCTCCAAACTCTCCGTCTACAGTGGTGGTTGCAAGAACAGGCAACCCGAGATCCTTATAATTGGCGACTCCATAACAAGATCCACTGAGCTCCCAGGCGCAATCACTTACAGCCTTGCTGGTGCCAAAGTTGCAGATCTCAATGAACTGGCCCCAGTGCTCACAGACCTCCACCCTTCTGTCCACACGCTGATCGTACATGTGTGTACTAATGACGTCATGATCAGACAATCAATTGCACTCCGCGATCAACTAGAGTCTCTCGCGGTTACAATCCAGAGCCTTGGTAAAACCTACATTTTTTCTGGTCCCATTCCCACTACTTCAAAGAGCCCTGAACGTTTCAGTCATTTATACAGTGTAAATGAATGGCTGAAATCCTTTTGCACTGCAACTGGGCATGGCTTTATCAGTAACTTCTACTATTTTTGGACCAGACATGACCTCTACAAACCTGATGGCCTGCATCCAAACCAAAAAGGCACTAAACAGCTCATACAAAATTTCATAAACCATATTGCTTTTAACTCTGACTGATACATACCTCAGCATGGCCCTGCTCAAGAAGCCACTCCCATCCAAAATGAAGAGTATCTTTCTCCGGGTCCTGCTGATCTCTTCCTCCAAAACATACCCATGAGGATCTCATTTAATCGTGCCACCTCGCAACCCAGTTGTATGACTACAAGAGCAAATCTAGTTCCCATCCCACTCTCTCTAACACATAAGCCTGACTTCACTTAAGCTCATCACCAGTCTCACCCTTCAACTGTTACTACTGAGGCCATCCATAGCAGTGCTGCAGTCTTCTGTCTTCTTAATGTGAGGTCCCTTGCAAACAAGTCCTTTTTGTGCCAGGATTTCATCATGTCTAACAATATTGACTTCTTCCTTATCACGGAGACCTGGTTAAGCCCTGGTTATACCATTCCACTTACTGAAACATGTCCCTCTAACTATTCATGTCTCAGCCAACCCAGACTGTCTGGACGTGGAGGTGGGGTAGCTGTTATCTTTAATAATAACTATAAATGCTCCCCTGTCTCTCTCAATACTTTCTCCTCCTTTGAGTCTTTGGGTTTTCTGTTAAATGGCCAACACGCCATATTATGTGTGTTAGTCTATAGTCCGCCTAAGGCGAACACTGTTTTTATTCAAGAGTTTTCTGAATTTCTTTCTTTTATTAGGGTCGATTATGATAAAGTGCTCATCGTAGGCGACTTTATTATCCACGTTTGTTGCCCCTCCACTTCTTGTTTTACCACAGATTTTATTACCCTTTTAGAGTCTTTCAGTCTTGAGCAACTGGTTAAAAATCCAACTCACAATAAGGGGCATACTCTAGACCTTGTGCTGTCTCACTGTGTCTCCCTGGATAATATTGAATTACGTGATTTTAATGTCTCTGATCACAAAGCTGTCATCTTCCATACTCTCCTCCTGCCTCCTGATGTCAAGCCTTCTACTTGTACTCGCTTTCGGTCTTTTAATTCTGAATCAGCTAGTCATTTTACTTGTCAGGGGAGGAGGGTGGCTGGTTGATTTTTGGTTGATTTTTATTTTATTTATTTATTTTATTTTGATCCCCGCCATGTTAATCACTTATTGATGCTGTTTTTGAAGTATGAATAAGTCAATAAGTAATTTATTCCATTGAAATATCATTGATGTATTATAGAAAAGTGATCTTTTTATAAATGACAAAAGGCACATCTGCCTAATTTTTGTTGTGGTATCGTGATACTACTCAGAACTGTGATACTTTCACTGGTATGGTACCGTGGGCCCCAATTTCGGTACCGTGACAACACTACATTGAAGTAACGTTACGTTAACTAGCAACAGGTCAGAGGCCTGTGAATTAACGTTAACTGTTATGCATTGAGAGTGAGGGAGAGATACCGATGAATGTTTGAGTGAACAGTTGTTTAAGTATAAATAAAAACACCCCAGAATAAGTTTTTAAAACACACGTTTACTGACTGGAGCGCCTGAGGTCTCTGAGAGCACCAGCGTGCGGATACAAAGAGACTTCGCCAGCAGGCGATGGTGACTAGCAGCTAGTTAGCATGGCTAGCATCGTTAGCATGGCTGTGCCGTTTGGTGTTGTGCGGACCGATACTTTAGATACCAAACGTGTCCGTTTTAGTATCGATACTCATAATAAAATGTCTATATTTTCACCAGTCTAAAATTGTAAGCCAAATAAATGTTTGTTTGCGTTGATCATTGTTTAAAAAAAGCGTTTGCTTGTTCATTCCACCATTGGTATCTACAGGGTTGAAAACGCCCTATACAGAATTTACCCTCCCTTCAGACTATTTGGCTAATTATTGATGTACTTATGAATCTTTTGTCCATTCACATCAAGGAGGAATTCAGGAGAATAACTACAATTCCCCTGGAGTAAACCTTCATGCACAAACTTGACCACTACACACCAAAACTTATTAAGCTGATGAAAGCCAAGGGAGGTGTCGTGAGGACCAAGATGAGGCTGTTCCTGGACGGACTGAGTCAGGTGTGCTTGTTTTGCTTGTTCATATTTTTTACAAGGAGATGGACCTACTTTTTCTCTCACTCACACACACATATACATGTATACAGCACAAACCTCACACTTGGTAGACTCAATGCCCCTGCACGCTCTCGTTCCATGCACGTAAATCGCAAGAGCTAACATATGCACTTGTGTCTTCATTTGACAGTTCATTGTGTATGTATAATGGTTATGTTCATGTTCTTAATCTGTTCACAGAAACAGAGCATTGGGATGAGATGTGAATCTGATCTGCAGCCTTATACTGTACCTTGGCGAGAAAGAAGAGGAACTTTTGAAGACTGCTTGGTATAGCATGGTTTAATAATTTTAAAATAATTTTTAATGACACGGGTTAAGAATTTAATGTTATTTAAAGTTACAATGTGTAATTTACGTGGTTGTTTATTAGCAAATATCAACTATTGCTTTCATAAATATATATTTACTAACATACAAATGGAAGCTTTCTCATAGGCTTAGAATGATTTCTCTATATATACACAGGCAGGGCGCGGTCTGCTGGAGGCTGCCCTCTCGCGTCACCATATTTGAATACAGTGGCCGAAAGGGATATTCGCACTTCGCCTTTCGCGTTTACCTAGAACTTGCCGTCACTGGAGACAGAGAAGGTGAAGCTCAATCCGGGGCGCTTCTGCGTGAACCTGCTTTGTACTTTTATGATTCTGTCACACTTTAAATGGAGGACCACACATATGTTTTGCCCCGTAAGAGGGAAACCACGCCACCAAATAAAATAAAAAGATCAGATAAGCGAGGACGGGACAAAACGCGAGTGAATATCGGCGTTGCTTATTCCAGGTGGAAAAAACTCCTGTGGAAGAACACTCTGGAGACACATATATTACAATCGTACCAGCCTATATTTGCCGCACTGTGCCGTGACTATCACATAAAACGTGTTATTTTAGCATTACTGTGCTAATGTTTGCTCGTGTTACCAAAACAATTGGAAGTAAAACACTCCTAACATAACGTTATATCTCACAGATAACCTATATATCACTGGTAAGCTCTAACATATTGTAGCGTCCGCCAGGACGTGTGGAAAGGATGACGCAACAGCGATTTATTACTGAACAGTACAGGTTACTGTTGGCCGTAACTACACCAAAACAACCAACAAACAAGAACTTAGCTGTAACTCCAACTGTGCACTCCTGCTCTCTCCTCCAGCTCGCTCCTACACACACCAGCACGCGCACTCACACAGCCCTCATCCCCGTCACACTCGCACCCCGCCCTACTACCTGTACTCATTCAATCCCAAACATGCCATTAACTCACAGAACATTGACATTATAACAGAACATTTATTGCACGGTCGCTACAATATCGTAACATGGTTTAGATTCCTAAATAAATATTCACCTCATTGTTAGATAGGCCTACTCCTGAAAAACTTGAAAAACTCGTGGATGATGCCATCTCTGTCTGCGCAAGGCTTTTTGTCCTACAAGGCCACCGTCACTTACCCGACGGCAGGGGTGAGCGCGAGTGAGCACTGCAATCTAGAATTTGACCGCTGATGTCACTGTTACTCACCATTTTTACACACTGAGGCGTTAATGTTCAAGTTAAGAGGAAAGCAGACAAAGGAACAGAGATATTCTTGTGTTCATTCTTCCCTGATAATTAAGTAATTTTTAATGATTCACGCAATTCTATTATTTGTTTCTCAATAGAATTCTTTTTTGTTGTACATTGTATGCAGGAGGACAGCTGGAGTGATGTCAGTCACCACATCCTCAAATTACTCGTCATCCATGGTGCTGATGAGGATCCAGTCGATGTATCCATCCTTGTTGAAGGCCTGTGACTATTATTGACTAGTATTGACTGTGAAAGCTTGCTCACTGCTCATGGGACTGATTTATGCCCTGAACATGGCATACCGTCCCACTTTGCGCTACACTTTTGAAGTCTTTCAAAAACTCTTGCTGGAGCTGGGTGGAGTTAAACTGTCCCCAAAAGTAAACACCTTGAAGTTGAAGTTGCTTTCCTAAATGCATGTCATGACTTTGTCATCCTAGAGGAGAAAAATGTAGCATCATGCTTGGACCCTTGTTGAGGATGTAGCATGATTTATTCATTATTTATTTCCAGTACAACAGCTCTGCCATAAATTCTACTTTTATGAAGCATCTACATATTGACATTGTCATAAAGGTGATAATTCGACTTTATGTTTATTACTGAAGTTGTGGTGGATGGTGCTGGTCTACTGGAGTGCATTATATTGACAGTGTTCCTAATATTTTGCCCCCTTATGTATGTTAATGGAGTGGCCAAAATATTAGGAACACTTGTCAATATAATGCACTCCAGTAGACCAGCACCATCCACTACAATTTCAATAATAAATATAATTATCACCTTTCTGACAATGTCAACAACTTAAAATGTTTTTCTTTTTAAAGGCTTAGTTAAAGTACAGTAGATTGTATGGCAGAGCTGTTGTATTGGATTGCATTACATTGCATAGGTGCACTAATACTAAATAGTGTATATTGGATGCAGTGTATACTGTGTAATACTGTCTGTTCGTTCTTTGATGCCAGTCATGCCAATGTTAAATTTATGGCTGCCCCATAAAAGATTGGGCAATTCAATCCACAAGTGGACTTACGTTGACAGTACTTGTTTGTTGAACTGTTTAAAATGTTATTAAAAAATAAACGGTTTAATTGTATTCTAATTTAGTTGTGTGATATGTGATATATATTAAATGCATAGAGTATTGGTTAAATTTATTTGATAACATTTATCAAAAGAAAATTGGCAACAATTACATAATTTTAGTGAGTAATATAACTTAATGCAACCAAGTAAATTAAAATGTCAAGCACAAGAAAATAAAATCTACGTATTTACTTCATAACAGTAAATACTACAGATATATAAAATTTACTTAAAATTTTGAGGAAAATGATGTTCCTGCCTATGAAAAAACAAGTAGACTTTACTTAATTTGTTGAAATAAATATAACTTAAAACTTGGATATAATTAAGTAACATTTACTTAATATCTTCACAACTGTTATGTTTTCTGGTAAGTAAAATTTACTTGATACTGGCAAGTGAGTGTTACTTGATATTGCAGCATTAAATTTTACTTAAAGCATTTGCGTGCAAATACTTACAATAGATTTTTTAAGTAAATCTTATGAGTTATTTTTTTCAGTGTACATGCAGCCATTAATTAGCCTAACAATGGCTTCACTCTGACAGACACAAGCCTGTGTGTGTGTGTGTGTGTGTGTGTGTGTGTGTGTCTGTGTGTGTGTGTGGTTACAATCTTTAAAGGACAAATTACAGAAGCAGAATCTCCATTTGAAACAGCATCTACACATTATATCAGTGTTTTCCATCTCCCACATATTGCTACAGCCTTTATTACTGATAATACTGTTGCTACTTTTGTGATTATGACTGTTAAATACATATTGTAATGTACCGTAATCTTATACACACATAGTGCTCAGTTATTGTAGCACATGTAGTATGCAGTATGACAAGTAACTTACTTATCAGATGAGTCACCCACACAAACACATAAACAAAACCACACAATCACTCACACCCCAGCAGCAACCTCCCATGGCACAGGGGGGTTCATTTCTTCAACAGTTTGGATTTCAGAAGCCATCAAAGTTCCACTTCCAAATCATGTTGTCTGCCTTTTCCATGGTAAATTTATAAGGAAAAACACTGAATGTTTGTGGGTATTTGTCATCACCACACACACCTGACAGAATAACATTGACCAAACAGACCAGCTCATGTGGCTCATTCCTACAACTTCCTAAATAAATGCCTGATAGCAAAAACATGTAAAGATTTCCAGGTCAAACTCTTTTGCCTCATTTAGAATTTGAATCAAATCTGAGCTAAAACTATGCTGCAGCAGTACACGATCAAATACATGTTGGCCTGCTCAGTGTCTCCGCTGAAATTAACTAGTATGTGTCTGCCTGCTGTTACTTATATCCTCACAGCAGCCAGTACACATCAATCAAGCTTTCACTAAGTTACATGATTTCAAATGAATATGGATGTGTCGTTTGATCATCACACATTTCAAAGTTTCATTAGGTCACATGGCTTATGTGTACAACTTTCAAAATATAAGCTCACACCACCTTCATAAGAACCCTTTACTTTTTTTTAAAATGAGCTTGAAAATGACCGCATTCATTTGTTGTACACCCAAGCTTTCAGCAGGTCAAGGGGTTTTATTTAAAAAAATGACCTTAAAAGTATTTCCATTTATTTTCATCAATATTATTTCTCTGAACCCAACTGAATGACCTGGAGGGTTACAGCAAATTACCTCATTTCAAGTGCAAGTCCATAACAGCGTGTTACAAACATCAGGAAAGTATACACATCTTTGAGGAAATGTTACACTCCAAAATTACAAGCTCCTTTCTTTAATCACCGTTTTAGTCTTTGTAAAAATTGTCTTCTTTTATGATTTACTCTCCTTTATAATTCATGTTTTATCCATGTTAAAGTTTTTTATCCTGTTAAAATCTATATATTCATGTACTTAGTAGGGCTGTCAACGAATATTCTAAATTCGAATTTGAAAAAAAAAATGGACCTTCGAATGTGAAAATTGATATTTGATTGTGGAGAGAAAAAAAAACACCACCGCAGCTGTCCTCTTTGCGAGTGGGCGTTGGCCTGGGCCGCTGCATTGAATGCACTGCATGACGGGTCAGAGAGGGGGGGCGAGCAAGAGGTCCGCGGCTGTTTATAACGTAATGTTATAGATAATTGTTTTATGTGTTTTAATGTGTAGGTATGTAAATGTTTTCAAAGACGTTTATGTTGAAATAAAAATACCTACAAGTAGTTATGTTTCCTTGTATTAATACATATACAAGTATGTTTCCTTGTATTAGTTTGCCCTCTTGTGGACATAATGCGAAAAAAAAAAATTTGAATGGTTTGAACCTATGAGTTATTTTTAGAAGGAATATTTGAATGTCATTTTTGAGCAATTTTGACAGCCCTAGTACTTAGATCACAATGTGTTACACAACAAACCAGGAGTACTGTCACCACCATTGACGGTTGGTATTTTGGGCTTGCAGGGCTAAGCCCTGCCTATCTTTTACAATAAAGACGAGAAAATTATTAAATTAAAGAAAATATTAAAATATTAGTTATTGAACCTTAGAACTGATCGTTTTTGGTGGAACCTATAGCAGCAACAGCACTAAAATAGTCACAAAAATGCAGGAATTGTCTAAATGGGCAGATTTTTTACAGCCAATACTCCTAGAATCAGCTTCCAATCATTGTTGATCATCCAAAAATCATCGGACTTAAATGACTTGGTGATTAACCTGTTTGCATCCCAGACAGGCTGTCGATGTGAGCTTCTCTTCAAATAAGGTAGGCCCAAGCCCTAACCTCTTATTAAAGGAGCATTACTCCTTTCCTTTCTTTACCTTTCCTGTCTGTGTGTACAGTGGAAAATAGTCAGTGCGTGTGTGTGTGTGTGTATGTGTGTGTGTGTGTGTGTGTTGACTTAACCCAAAGTTGGGGTCATTTTTTAGAATACACACCAGTTGATTGGGGACGGCTTGCCAAATGGGGACAAAAATGACCGTCCCCATTTAGATTTTATCATAAATGTATTCTACATGCTCTGACATGCATTTCTGTCTTAAAATCGCCACTGTCCCCAAAAATGACTTTTTTCAGATTTTGTGTTTGAAGGTGTGTGCCCCCCCCGATATACATTTTATTTTATGGCCCTTTTATAATGGAAAACATATTCTATTCACGAGCCAAATACAAATTGGCTAAGGTTAGTCTAAAAATTCATAATACCCCTTCAGTATACTGAAATGTACAACAGAGAAAAAAAATCAGCTTTACCAGCTTCCTAATCACACTGGTGGTTAGGGGTGGGAATCTTTGGGCACCTCACGATTCGATAACGATAACGATTGAGGGGCTACGATTCGATTATAAAACGATTATTGATGCATCTTTAATTTATGTATATTGATGCACTTTTTCACAACACACATTTCTTTTTGTCTCACTGAATAAGCATTCAACACTTGCAATTTTTAAAAACAGTGTATTTGTAATAAGAAACAGTTGAATTAATTTCCATTATATTTTATTAAACATATAAACGGAAATGCGTGCAAACTGGAAAGTTACAACTTTGTTGTATGGAACCAAAGGTAACAACAGGTATCTTAAATCACAAGATAAAATGCGCAGTTAGAGTAACAAATGATTCGGTGGCGACAGACGTCCACGCATCACATGTAACTGATCCTACCTGCCTTCAACAGCGAGGCCATGACTTCTGTTTTGGTTTGATGGTAGAGTGTCGGGATGGCCGTGTCTGTGAAATAGCGTCGGGATGGGATGGTGTATCTGGGCTCCAATGTATGCAGCAGTGCTCAAAATCCCTGATTTTCCACGACGGAATAAGGATGCAAATCCTTGGCAATAAATGCTGCGATGGCCTTCGTAATTTGCTTCGCCTTTTCTGATGAGGGTGGCAGCTTTCTAATTACTTCCTCGATTGTTCTCTGGTCGGTAGCGCCACTAGTAGCCGCAGCAACAACAGCCTGCCGTCTCCCTGACTCCTCCGTCGGGTGGAATCGAGTTACATGGCTTCTCATGTTTGTTGTGTTGCCAAAGTATTTTATTTTAGCACGACACAGCTTACATATAACGTGGCTCTTGTCCAGTTCGCTTCCGCCATCGACGTTGTAGAAGCCGAAGTGTTTCCACACGTCTGCTTTTAAATTAGAAGGACCTGTTCGGATCTCACGGCGAGGTGGGTGGCGGTCAGCCATGTTTGTTTTCCTCTGTGCGCGTGTCGGCGTGTCCGCTCCAGGTGCGCATCCCATTTGGAACATTGATTTAGTAACTGTAAGATCATAGTAAGCAAATACACACTCTATAGCATCAAAGCAAGGCAAAGATAGGTGTGGCTAATAACATCATGTTCTGTACATAGTCCAGAATGGACAATGCACAAAAGAAAGAAAAGAGAGCTACTAGTCCAGCCTACATTGTGCTCTCCAAAAGTAAATTTTCACCTCATTTCATCATCCATCACAATCTGTGTTCCCTTCATCAGAATATAGTGACAATAGGCTGGTATGCAAAATCATTACAGCTGTAGCTCCTCAAAAACAGAAAAACAACTTCTCATGTAAACATAAACATGGTAACAGCCAGAAACGCGACACACACTTCAAGACCATGAACAGCAGTCATGACTTTTTACACCGCCACAAATGAGTGATGAAGAAAAAAGTGGCTTCCAACACATGTTGGCGAGAACACTTGCATCTTGCCCCGATCTGTTTTGTCCTTAGGCCCCCAATCAAGGTGTCACTTCCCTTCCCTTTCCTGTCCCCTTAATCTACCCCCTGATTCTTGTCACCTGTAGTCCCCTGCACATTGGAATGCATCATCCTATCTTTTCTTCTTCTTGATTTCATTTTGTCTCATTGGTCTAATCAAGCAGATGACTTGTTTTTCTATTGTTTAATCCTTTCAGTTCCTGCTTTACTCCATACAGGTGCTTGCATTTCATTTGCTCAGGGCCAGCTCACAGACACAGGCCCACTCTATGTCAGTCAGTTTGCCAGCAGACTTTGATTAAAACTCAAACCATACAGCAACTCTGAAACAACATATTATTATTATTATCATTATTATTATTACAATTATAATTATACAGCAACCCTGAAACTTGACTTGGATTATTTTTCCCCAACATGAGCAATAGGTCTACTGTTCATAAATAATATTGTTAGACTAGCCCAATCATTAAATATGTGTTAAGATTTATATAAAAACAGATATTATACAGAATTACAGTGCATAATGTTCACCTCCATAAAGGAAATTCACAGAACAGCACCTCTACATAATGACGTTCTCCTAAAATAACCTTCATAAAGCAGTGACAGCATCAGACATAATAAAATTAGATGGCATGGCGGCCTCATATATTTTTTTCATAACTTACTTTTTGATGATATCATGTCTTAAAAAAAGGACTGGAAAGGTTTTCTTCTCCAAATTAATAACATAATCCTTAACGTGTGAGCCTTTATTTGCAGAATAACTCCAAGGTTTCATAAAAGTTAATCCAAAAAACAGCACAGATAGAAGTTTGCTGCTAAGTCCTCCTCTCCATAATGGTAACAGTAAGCGCGTTTACATGCACACTAATAAACCGATCATTATCTGATTTCTGGAGTTACCTGATTATTCAAGTGGTCATGTAAACAGCATAATCCGATAGGCTTTATCAGATAAAAGCCATTATCTGATTATGAGAAATCAGATAAACACATCTATCTTTTTCCCCAATAGTCAGATTATTCCGTGCATGTATACCTTTAATCTGGTTTCTTTCGGGTTTTGCTGTTTTATACTCCCACTCCACTACATTTTAGAGGGAAATATTGTACTTTCTATTCCACTACATTAACCTGACAGCTTTTGTTTCCTTTCAGATAAAGATTTTACATAAAATAATATATTTTTATATTCTCAGTGCTTAAATTGTCACTTTTATTTTATCTTACTTATATGTTATGCACTTTGTGTGACAAGTTTATATACAACACACTTGTATATTGCACTTTGCAGTAGCCTACTTTTACTACGAATCTACCCAAAGTATGTAAAATAGGCTCCACATTGATAAACTACACATTAGAAAGCTCTCACATGTATTTGTTAATGATAAAAACAAACAGTACTGTAAGAATATAAGCTGTCAGCATGATGAGTGCTTTATTTTGCAAATATATGACTTGCGTACTTTTCAAGGTTTTTCAAGGATATGAGTACCTACTGTAACAGAAAGTTTGAGTTTTATGTCATGTACTTGGGGAAAAATCCAACTGAAGGGCTGAATCATGTAAACCAGGTTTTTCTGATTATCACATTATTGAAGTGCATGTAAACGCGTCAAACTGGATTATGACCATTACCTGATTATTCCCAGTTATCTGATTATTGTGCGCATGTAAACGTGCTCAAGTTGGGTTGAAGCCCATGAAGCTCAACTCCTGGCTGTGGGTTTTCCACATGGATGCATTTTCCGCATTACTTCTGCATTGTACGGCCCATACAGCGTGATAGAGACTTGAGAAGTTAAAACTCCTAACGTGATCTAAATGTCCAATGCGGGGATGACTGGAGTTGAGGCTGCCTCGGTCCCTCTGCTGGGTCTTGGCTTAAATCCACAGGGCCACTGGGATTCCTGCCACCCGTCACCGCAGCTACGGCGCTAGTTGAAGCTCTCCCCTTCACTCTCCGCCCTGCGTTACCACTGATCCATTAGCGCCTCTTCCTCTCTTCATCCTCCCCTTCATTCTCATTCTCAACGTTTGGCATCATCACTCTATCCTCCACGCTAGCGCTGTAAGGTGTGTGTGAATCGCTGTCACCGCCAGCGTCCTCTCTCGCTCATGTTTTTGGAATAACAAAAGTAAAGCTGTCCATGATGCTAACTCGCTAACTAGTGGCTAATACACCAAGCAACGTCAAAGATCAAATCTCACGTGCCGTCTGTGTGCAATCCAGCCAATCAAATCATGCGACACTGGAGCAGCAAAGTTCAAGGGTCATCATAATTTAAAAATGTTATAAACAATACAATTTCTTGTCAGGATTGTTACCTATGATTGTTACATACAGTCTAAGCCAGAGAGATGTCTTTATTTTTTGTAGCTATATATATTCATATTTCGAGGGAAGGGGAGCCCAGCATTTTACAGGAGGGGCTGAGGACCCTGCTGGCCCCTCCCTCCCGCCGCCGATGCTTTCACCCAGAGCCCTTGAAGAGAGAGTCGCGTCATCTCCGTTCACACCAATGGGCCATTTCTTTTCACAGCAATGGCGCATCGTGGAGCCTCTCAATAGTTCGGCACATGCTAGAAGTAGGGTTGGGTCGGTTCTCGGTAATACCAATTCGGTTCGGTACTCCGTCTTGGGCCGTTTTTTTTTTTTGAGACCGACTGGACCGCATACTCGGGCGGAACATAGACGGAGCGGACTCCGCGGAGGTCCGCCCGGTAAAAGCGGATGTCCGCAAGCCCTGTGCACTCAAAGCACGACCGCGCGGACTCCGCTCCGTGCACCAGTGTCACACAAGACTGCTCGGCATATATTTTTCACATCACGGGGATTTTTCACGGACATTTTTACAGGAAACTACAACGCGGAAGTGCGCTCGACTCTGCTTATAGTATAGCCGCTTATAGGGGCGGCACACACCTTCAAACACAACCCACTGGAGTTACAGCAGAAAAGGCTGGTGTAAGTACTGAATGTGTCCGGGCTGCCAGATTTGTCCGGGGTCCCACAACTTCTGATTACACGACATACTATCATTGGCTGAGTGCTGCGTAGACGAACGGCATTGGCTGAGTGGCTGCATTTGAATGCGAGAGAAACAGCATTATGCGAGAGGGAAAACAGCGTTAGTGGCAGATGGCGAACGAGTCGAAAAGGATGGAGAAAGATCGGGGAAATTTTAATTTCTATGTTGAATTGAGACACTGTATTGAAAATAACACGTACCACCAACTGTGTGTGTGTTGTGTGTGTTAAGCTGTGTGTGAGTGTGTGTGTGTGTGTGTGTGTGTGTGTGTGTGTGTGTGTGCGTGTGTGTGTGTGTGTGTTAAGCTGTGTGAGTGAGTGTGTGTGTGTGTGTGTGTGTGTGTGTATGTACAGTATATAAAAATAAATAAACATAACAGCATTGCTCCAAGGGTCAGTGCAGCCAGTGTTCAGGGTCAGGACATAAAGTTAGTTACAATGACATGCTGTTATGTTTATTATTTTTCATACTGTATACAGATAGCCTACACATAAATATATGACACACTAACCCTGGATTTGTGAAACATTGTACATTGATTTGTGAAACGCCCTCCGACCCCGAGCCGATCTAACAGTAATTTCTCTTCTTTTTAGCCGTTTTATTATTAGCCGCTAGCCGTTAGCTTAATGCTAATTTAAAAGAAGGCTAATCCGAACTGAGCCGATCTCGTAAGAAGGCTAATCCGAACCAAGCCGATCTGGTTAATGTTTGCTGCTTGTCAGGTTAATGTTTTAATACTTCATTCAGCATACAGCTGAAGAGAAAACTTTTGATTTATTATTTTTATTTCTCTCCTCAAACTCTCTACAACCATTTCCTCAAACTACCAGCCACAACCATGGCTACAACCAATCAGGATTTGTGACTGCCATAAAGCCAATCATAATGCGTGACGTCATCAGTTAGCGCGGGACCCCGGACAAATCTGGCAGCCCGGACACATTTGGTACTTATACTGGCTGTGATGTACTTTTTACGGGTAAGATGTACAAAGACTCAAATTTACATTATCAGCACAATTTATCTAAATTAACATGTGCATTAAAGCTTGTTAGCAGATTATCCTCCATTAAATTAGTAGATTTATGTAATGTTAAAAGATAAGATAACAGATTAGGCTAGGACACTGCATACTGTACACACCATACAGGTAATGCTAACCATGAACAGCCTGGTAGTTTTAAATTGTCTTCTCCTAAACCATTTTATCTAACATTGGGAAGTTAGAGTGCTTTCAGTCCTGATTTTTTGCGAACCAGTATGAGTAAGATATTAGCTCAGTTAAATATGACATTACTGCGTGATTGTCGAGTGGAGGTGGTGAAATGAAACAAAAACGTAACTTAAGATCTGTTTTTTAGGCTTTGTGATTCTGTTGAGTATACCTGTCTATAATATGTCACAGCTCAGCTGATATTACATTGATTGCGAAGTGAGAGGGAAGTTTGAGGACCTGAATGAGATTTAAAACACAAGATAAGTAATTTTGATAAATGAAACATACCAGGCTAAATGGGGAATTATTCTAAATACCAAATGTTGTATGTATATATTACTGTATTATACAAATGATCATGCTAAACATATATTCTATAACAGTATTAGATATGTAATCTTGTATATTTGTAACCTACTGTAGGAGCACTGGGTGGTGGAGGAGCAGTGATGCTGCAGGACCACTGTGTGAGAAAGGACGCTGCAGATAAGGGCTGAGTCGATCTTGGTGAGACTTAAAACTTAACAAGGTGTGTTTCAAATTGTTCCAGAGATAAGGAATCATACTTAATATGTATTATACTGCATTTTATATTAATTATATAACTAATTATATTGAATATATAATATATGATATACAGTGTTGGGCAAGTTACTTTGAAAATGTAATACATTGCATATTACCAGTTACCGTCATTATGATATTATAATATTAACCCTATGGGTCCTAGGCGTTTTTGGGGTATTTTTACTGCCTTTACTTTTAAGCTCATATCACAGTCATTATAAAGGCTACATACACATGCTATATCTTGTCATTTCATGTCCTTCTATGTGCCTGTATTTTATATTAATTTTTATATCAATGAAAAAAACAAATCCATGTTACTAAATTCTTACATTTTTACATGTATCTCACCATAGCAAGTTGGAAAATGACATATTCTGCCATATATGAAGAGGGGAGACTCTCTGGAATCTGGCAATATAAGAACCATGATGCTGGGCCACTCTGTCACTTCACAGGGTTTGTGCCAGGCGGACATGATTGCCAGTATTTTTTCATTATTGCAAGAAATTCCATTGACTCATTCACAAGTCAAAAATGTGTTTTATCTGAAAGAAACATGCAATATTTACATCTAAGATAATAGAAAAATAGTCAACCAAGTGCAATGATGTCCTCCAAGATAATATTTGTCACTTTGTTTGCAGTAAACAAAGTTTGTTGTTGTTTTTCAGTTTCAGTTATATACTGGGGGGACACATGTCCCCCTCAATGTATATGGTGACTACGGCCCTGTCATGCATGCATAATTAGGCTACTGTTGTCTGGGTGTGCAAAGGTAAAGTACGCTGGTCTTGTCATACAAAGTTTGATGGAGTGTCAACTGGACAATAGAGATATTTGCATCTTGAAAGCCGGACTACAAATGTGGATAGACAGGGAGAAACACACGCAAGCCTAAGACATGGTAAGATACGATATTCCTTACTATATGAAGTGACTGATAACAAGATCTGTATAATGGATTGTAAAGAAATTCGTCAGGTTTTTATTTTGTAGACAATCGATCTGGATTTACAGCGTGATGGGATGACAGCACAATGATGTGTGTGGTATCATCTGGAAGCTCTCGTCCTGTGCTTTCATGTGATATGAGTGCCATTTGTGTGCGAGCCTGCATTTGCGAGTAATCCATCTAAGAGTAATGTGTGTGCAAAGCTGTATGAAAGGTCTGTTATACATCATTTTAGTGTAACTTTATCATTCTTTTTCGCTGTGAAAACTTGGTCTTGTTGGAAATATGCGTGGCTTCTCGCTATGACGCGGTCGCGGAGAAAATCAATGGAGAAGAACAGGTGTGAATTTGGACGCACTATGCGTCGTTCGGGCACATAGCGTTAATAGGCATTATAAAATAGAAGAGGGTCATGTTGTTTCATAGCGGCTAATCAAGGCACGAAGAGCTTTAATTACAGTTCATTAACTTACAAATCCAGTAGTGGGCGATATTGCATAGTCTAATGAAGGCTCTCCTCTGAAGTGCAGATCTGACCGATTCACGCATTCACATACAGTGGTTACAACTTTGTATTAAAATCCCCTGCTTATATAAATAACAGTGTGATGATATTAAACAAGTAAATAACCTAGACCTTTTCAAATAAACAGATGACTATAGACACAGGGACGACCAGACACAGGATCAAAGTTTAATAACTTATGAGATAGGGATGAATATTTGAGAGCCAGTCATATGAAACACAGTAGGCAAATGCTGAGGTTAGCACAACAAAAGCAAATTGGCTTGCCAGTCAGTCACTATGACAAGTGCAAATTAATACACCAGAGCTGGTAGACCCACCTGCTTGTTTCCAGTGTGCTGATCAGTTACAACAGCACCCAACACTGAAATATAAGTAAACATTTTAAGGAATTATACTGCAGTGATGCTGCGTGCCTCGTGTCAGGAGTGCTGCAGGATGAGGACCATTAATGTTACAGTTCAGGAGTGGCAATAACAATGATGTTACAGGTCCAGGGGTGCATTGTGGTGCAGGGGCGCTCACAGCATGATGCACAAAGATGGTGGGAATTAAATCTGCTCTAAGCTTTGTCTTGCCCTTTTTGGTCTTGGCAAACTGGTCTGCACCAAAATGTGCCTGCAGTGACTTCCCACACACAACTCACTTTTGTCTACCCACAGACATATCCCATAGTGGTTGAATGCATACAGTATTCGGGAACACTTTATACATGAGACAACTTCAAACAAATGCAATTAAAACTGATGCCACTTGTCATACTTGTGCCTTATCTCACAAGGCAACGTCAGACCCAGGCATATATACGTGTGCCTAACCATTTCTCCTCTTTTTTTTTTTTCTCTTTCAGCACAAGAACAACAGGGGGATGCAATGGAGCCTGAACTCACCCCGCAATGAAACAACCCCCTTACCCTGAGTCTCAACTCTGTGGGTTTTGCAAGCCTTTCCCTGTTCCTTATTTTTAATAAACCAAACACTGAGCTTCCCAATAGTGTGGTATTTGTTTGTGGAAATGTGCTAATGCAGTATTTGAGAATAATAACCTTACATATTTTTGTTGTTGTAGTCTGTAGTGAGTCTCAGGTTACTCCTGCTGACTTAAGCCAAAAAAAAAATTCTCATCTCTGTGTCAGTGAAGAAATTGTGCATGCGTACCTCTCTCTCTAAACGACTGGAACATCCCCACACAGCACCATGGTCTCTCTCTAAACGACTGGAACATCCCCACACAGCACCATGGTGGAAACTGTACGAGAGGTCAACACGGAAGGAAGGGCACAGACAAACTGCTTGAGATCCAAGTCACGTTTCTGAGTTTATTAGAAATTAATTTGTTATAGTAAATATGTACATAGTAAAAAGACAAAGACACATAAAATATATATGTCTATAAACTGCTGCTGCTGCTAGCCCAGTGACCTATTCTGCTGTCACTTGACAGTCATTGGTAGTCACCTGTTGTCTGTCTCCTTCTGTCCCACTTACAGTAATTAAGATAACATTAGTTATAAATCATTAGAATCATTACATTATCAATAAATGTTAGGATGTGATTACTCTTGACAACCATACAAGACTAAGGACAGAATTGAAAAAATAATTTAAAGCAATAAAAGCAACATGCTGTTTCACCAAGGTAAGGAAAGACTAACATATTTAAACAAGGCAGACAATATATATTATATACACATTATACATAGTTATGCTGTGTAATAATACATTTCTATCATGTAATTATGCTGTGTCATTAATATACGTATACTGGCTTGTATACATATATAAATACATATCCTTATCCACATCCCTTATATTCAAACTGTGCACTGTGTACATACTGTGTAATATTCCTGTGTGCAATATTTTGCCACTTCCTGTGGGATATCTATAAATTCCTATATTTTTACAGTAAAAATACTACACATCATGTGTATTACACTCATCCTGTGCAGCTATTAATCATGAGCATACAGTATCTGTTTCAGTGAAAGGTGTATGGATTTTCTATTATTTTCATTATGTCTAATTTGTATTTTAAAAATATTTTATCCTTTTTCTGTTACCTCTGCTCTGAGCTCTGAGCTGCTGTAACGTGAATTTCCAAGGTTGGGAGTAATAGAGTCTTACCTAACCGTAGTAACAATAATCCTCAAATATTAGCACATTTTACTTTAAAAAACAACATAAAGATGTAACTGTTTATGGTGTGCTACACATATATTATAAAGCAATGTAGTTATTGACAGCTACTTACCAAAAATAGGAGTTCTGTCTCTCAGTATTATTTATTTAAACGGCCCACCAGTAACTTCCGGGAACTACTTTTTTTTTTTTTTTACTTCCGGGAACTATCCGAGGTCTACATGAGTCACGTGACGCACAAGCATTTTGGACTTCCGTTGTCGCAACTCTGTTATATTAGGCTCGTTCGAGATTAACTGCACCTCGCCTGGAAAGCAGACGAGAGCAGGCGGCCGCAGCAGGGGGCGGTGACAAAAAGCTGCGGTGAAGTCGGACAGTTTCCCGGCAGTTTCCAGCAGCCTTCAGTCCGTACAGGAAGTCACAGACACACTTACATCCTGTCTGGAATGATGTCAATTCATTAAAAAAGTGATCAGACCCATATATCAGTTTGTTTTCAGTCTCCAGTTGTTTTAATTATGATATATTAATTTATGAAAATGCTTTATAGGTGATCTGCAGTTTATGTTCATGGTTTATCCTCCATTTTACATGAATTCTCCTGTAAATCAGCATCATATCAGTTTGACCTGTCCCCTCAACTACACAGGCTAAATAAACTGTGTTTGACTGTAAGGTTCATATTTTCAGAGGAAACAAAATACTAGACAACAGCTTTCATCAAGGCTCAGTCAGATACAGTCAGGGCTTCACATCTGTACAGATGTTATTTTAGGAATCCTCACATCCCACTGACCACAAGTCTCTGTGTTGCTAAATACTTCAATAATTTAAACCGTCCAATATTAATATACAGTAGACTCTGTATAGTTTTTCATGAATGTATTCAGTCTGTGACGACTAAACTTCACCATCAGTCACACAACATGTTTTCTGTTCACAGAATAAACCTTCAAATCAGACAAATCTCTGAAATTCAACAAAAAGGAGTAGTTTATCTAAAACGTCATATTGTTGACTCGACATCTAAACCAATCAGCTGTTAGATCAGGTGAGAGCCAGGCGGTGCAGTCGGTGGAAAGCAACTGCAGCGCCTGGCTCTACAAACTGTGGCTGCCTCGCTCTCGCGGTTTTGTCGCTGTCCACTTTTGTAATACGTCAGAGCAAGTCGGGATGAAGTCGGACACAAAACTAACCGGCATGCATTGTGCGCCGATCGCAGGTGATCGAATCTGCGCAGGCCTGGCTCATCTCAAACGAGCCTATTCTACGGCATTTGTAGTGTAAAGACTTAATCCCTAATCAAGTAAAAGTGTTATACTGCATAAGTTGATTAAGAAACAATGTAAAAGGTTTATAAAACTGATTGAGATGCATCTATATGTGCTAAAGCACTGTTATACATGTCAAAGTATTCACAATACAGAGTTATGAGTTGATATTGTATCCACACTAAAGAACACACATATAACATACCATGTTCTGTATAATGATAACACACACACACACTCAAAGGCTTGTATTACCTGACACACATTTAAAGGTCTATATTGTATAAGAGCACAAGGGACTGCATAAAGAAAGTCCCTAAGATTCACATGTTTTTTAAAAATAAAGTGAAAGCAAATCCGAAGCTAAGGGTGGAAAATTTGGGAACTTCCAAACTCAAAACGAAAGTGATACACCATTAAAATCGGGCCCGTTCACGATTGGACAAAAAGAAAAAGGTTGCCACCAATAGCTTTGCATTGAAGTGGGATGGATTAGCAGAAGAAGGTGGAGACTCTCTCCAGTCTCCACCAGCATAAAAGCAGACGCACTGAAAGTAGATTTTCAGTCCGGCTCCGGGGCTTGACTCGATGAGTTGTATGTGTTGAAGCTTGTGAACACATTAAACTCGATTGCATCGGACTCTGCCTGTCTCCAGTGTTTCTTTGAATATTACTTAGTTGAATCGAAGGTACCAGATCGACATCAGAGGACAACTGAGAAGCTACGTGGAGGACAAGGTCGGGAGCCTACAGGCCCAATTCCAGGCACCGATTTTTGCCCCTACACACTGCTTTCACCTATAATATATGTCATACCAGAACATCTTATAATCTAGTAGAAAAGGAATATACTCCAAAAAATATCTTGAAAATAAAAATGAGTGCTCAAAAAAGTCCTTGAATGAGACTTGTCCTAGTCTGGATGAACCTTGACACATATGTGCTCTATGTTTCCCATAAGAAGTCGAATAGTTTTACATTTAGTTAGTTTGTGATTCTGAGTTTGATGTAGTCCATTAAAAAAGTAGATATTTTTGTTATAAATTGTTGGAATATCACTTTAATTGGGTGGCAAATAAAAACATGATACATAAAACTCTTATTATCTAAACAGATTAAACAATGGCTGATGGTGGTTGCAGCTCAAAGGATCATTCCAGAAGGAGGCTGCGGATCAAACCACAACATGACGCGGAAAAGCACATAAGACTTAAAACTGACAAGGCAGGTCTTAGAGAGGTATATGTGAACTCTTAAAAAGGTCAGTCTTTACCTGCCTTGTATTCTTTTCATACATGCATTAGTTTTACTTAAAAATGGGCTTCGGTGTAAAAGATGGACCACTGGTCTTGTTGATACATGCACATCATGTCACAGTTTCATCCTCCCTGTCTCTCCTCCTATTCCTCTGCCTCAGTAATTTTCCACTCTCCCTGTCTCTGCTCCACTCTACCTTCCAGCCACTCCCACCTAATCAGCTTAACTACACTCACCTGCAAGCTCAGCTGCAGCGCATTCCCAATCAGCCCTGCATATAAGCCTCTCCAGCACTCTCATCCTTGCCAGATTGTTCTACTGCATCCATGCAAGACTTTCCAGCACTCATTACCTACCTGATCTCCTGTTGCCGACCCTGCCTGCCTCCGACCTGCTCTCCTCGCCTGCCTTCTGGTAAACTTACCTGCCTTCTGTCCTCGACCACGTGCTTGTCTATCGTTTCTACTGGCTTCGACTCCTCCGCCTGGCCCCGGCTTCCCTACTGCCTGCTCCTCACCGGCACCTCTGCTTCATTGGTCTGCTCTCCTGGCTTCGACTCCTCCGCCTGGCCCCGGCTCCTCTGCTGCTCGCTCCTCATCGGCACCTCTGCATCATTGGCTGGCTCTTCTGGCTCTGGACACCTTGCCTCAGCTACCTCGTCTCCAGCAATCCCCTTACCTTTACTCCTGGCCGCTAAAGAACTGAACTGTATGGGTCTGAGGACCCCCCTTGACCCTGTGGCCAGGTTCGGCTTAATCCCTTCCTCAAGCCTAAGACCCAGAGACTGTGTGTGGGCCATTAGCCTGAAAATTGAACTGTCTGTTGAGTTTATTCATCTGCTCAAGTTCCTGTTTTGCTGCCAGGATATTAAAGGTCATCACCAACTGTTCCCGATTTCCAGTGAACTGCTTTTGGGTCCAAATTACACCTGTGACAGTACAATCTGGCCAAACATGGACCCAGCAGACCCCTCATCACCTCAGTCTCGCTTAGCCCGAGTGGAAGGATTGCTCCAGCAACACGAGGCACAGTTAGCTTCCAATGCAGCGGAGGCTCGGCAGTCTGCGTCGGCCCTCACCACCTTCATTGACTCTGGGGCAGACGTCAGCCTGATCGATGAAGAGCTCGCCGTTCAGCTGGGAATTGACCAGGTTCCTCCGCCACGTCCAGTACCAGCCAGCGCCCTGGACGGTCATCTCCTGGGGACCGTTACTCATCAGACCACGCCCATCCTCATGCTCCTGTCCGGCAACCATCACGAGACCGTCCAGTTCCACGTCCTGAGATCACCTAACCTCCCGCTGATCCTTGGCTACCCCTGGCTCCGCCGCCATAACCCCCACACAGACTGGGCGACGGGGTCCATCCTGGGGTGGAGCTCCTCCTGTCATCAATTCTGCCTCAGACAAGCCACTGCACCTCTGCCACCTGCCAGCTCCAGTTTGATTGCCGACCTGTCCGAGGTGCCTGTCGAATATCACTTTCGGGAGGTGTTCAGCAAGGCGAAGGCTACCTCTCTGCCCCCCCATCGGCCCTACGACTGCGCCATAGACCTCCTGCCCGGCACCACGCCCCCCAAGGGTCGCCTCTACTCTCTGTCTGCACCTGAAAGAGAGGGCATAGAGACCTACATCAACAACGCCTTGGCTGCCAGGATCATCCGTCCCTCCTCGTCACCTGCTGGGGTGGGATTTTTCTTTGTCGGCAAGAAGGACGGGTCCCTGAGGCCCTGCATCGACTACAGGAGCCTCAACGACATCAATGTCAAGAACCGCTACCCCCTCCCACTTATCGCTTTGGCCTTCGAACTGCTTCAGGGGGCTACAATTTTCACCAAGCTGGATCTCCGCAACGCCTATCATCTGGTCTGGATCCGGGAGGGGGACGAGTGGAAGACGGCCTTCAACACACCCACCGGACACTATGAGTACCTAGTTATGCCCTTCGGCCTCACCAATGCCCCGGCCGTTTTCCAGGCCCTCATCAACAACATTCTAAGAGACATGCTAAACAAGTATGTATTCGTCTACTTGGACGACATCCTGATCTTCTCCCGGACCAAGGAGGAACATATACATCATGTTCAGACTGTGCTCCAACGCCTGCTGGAGAACTCACTTTTTGTTAAAGCCGAGAAGTGCAAGTTCCATGCCACCTCTGTCTCCTTCCTGGGGTACATCATCGGTCAAGACTGCATGGAGATGGATCCCGCCAAGGTCTCTGCTGTCACCTCCTGGTCCATCCCTGATTCTCGGAAACAGCTGCAACAGTTCCTGGGGTTTGCTAACTTTTACCGAAGGTTCATCCGGGGGTACAGCACCGTGGCCACCCCACTCACCGCTCTTACCTCCTCCAAGGTACCCTTCCGTTGCCAACCCTGCCTGCCTCCGACCTGCTCTCCTCGCCTGCCTTCTGGTAAACTTACCTGCCTTCCGTCCTCGACCACGTGCTTGTCTGTCGTTTCTACTGGCTTCGACTCCTCCGCCTGGCCCCGGATTCCCTACTGCCCACTCCTCACCGGCACCTCTGCTTCATCGGTCTGCTCTCCTGGCTGCGACTCCTCCGCCTGGCCCCGGCTCCTCTGCTGCTCGCTCCTCATCGGCACCTCTGCATCATTGGCTGGCTCTTCTGGCTCTGGACACCTTGCCTCAGCTACCTCGTCTCCAGTAATCCCCTTACCTTTACTCCTGGCCGCTAAAGAACTGAACTGTATGGCTCGGAGGACTCACCCCCCCCCCCCTGGCCCTGTGGCCAGGTTCGGCTTAATCCCTTCCTCAAGCCTGAGACCCAGAGACTGTGTGTGTGGGCCATTAGCCTGAAGATTGAACTGTCTGTTGAGTTTAGTCATCTGCTCAAGTTCCTGTTTTGCTGCCAGGATATTAAAGGTCATTACCAACTGTTCCCGATTTCCAGTGAACTGCTTTTGGGTCCAAATTACACCCGGGACACATCATTAACACGCTTGTTTTTCATTTTCTTTTAAAGAGCAAGGTGTTTTTGGTTCAATACCTTTCAGCAAAGGAGATTTTGTATTAGAGTACAGAGGGAAACTTTTCACTTCTGACAGTCCTCCTGTCATTGAGACCTACAGTGAGACTGAAGCAACATATCTTTTTGATTTTCAATGGAAAGGGAAAACTTGGTGATAAGTTATACTAAATATGCCATTTTTGCAGCTGCAATTTGTAATTAAAATTCATTAAAGTTCAGGAAGTCCCTATTAAGGTTTTTTGCCCCTGATCATGATCTCAGTAATTTAATATTGAGTATCTGCCAATGCCAAGTGTCTTTGTCCAATATATACATATTCCTAGATAATACAACTGGACAGTGGATATTTTAAGTACATTAATAATATAAAAATCAATCCAATGTTTACAACTGACAGTTAAAAAGCTCTGCAATGCATAAAAAATCCGATCATTCACCTTAGATTTTTCAATATTTTTATTTTGTTCCCCATTCTCAGAAAAGAACAGTATTTTACCTGTGTTGTGTTGTAATTTCTTCACAGTCAAATGACTTACATTCATGTTCAAAGATATTTATTTAAAAATTTTATTTGGAATTTAGAGGTGTTGCTCCACATCCTTCTCTTTCCAACAACCCTCTTCTGTTTGTACTGTGTCAAAAGTCTGTGAAAGTCACTGTGGCACAATAACTCGATTCTGTGTGTTTTATGATGTTGCATTGTCAGTTTCATGTTTAGTATTTTTCTTGTACAGCTTTAACCCTGTAAGAACCAGATATAGAAAAAAATGAGCAATTTTTTTTTTGACCTCTCAGATATTGTTTTAGGAGGCCTCTGATGTAGAAATCAAAGAGTTTTCACATTTTTTACGTTTTAGTAAGTTTTTAGGGAAATGTAAATTTGCAACGTTGGGCATAGTTGGGAGCAGAACTTCTGTGTTTGTACTCACTTTGTCTGAACAGATATACAGAACATTTAAGTATTCATTTGCAGGGTTGATTGCTTACTTAGCCCCATAACAGTATATATCATGAGTAATAATGACACAACAATCATAGTTTTATGAATAAGCAT
>NC_065516.1:42929-48070 GCF_006386435.1 Epinephelus moara | reverse complement strand
TAGCTAATAGCCGTATTAGCAGCTATGTTGCTAACGTTAAGTGTTTCAAAACGAAACGGAGCTGAAAACACTGAGTGGAGCCGACAGAATATGAACCGACATAACGTAACGCTAATTGAGATCAACTATGATTGAATCACTGTGATTATGGTTATTGTATGGCGAGCTAGAATCGATATAGACGGCCAGTTATGCTTTCTCGACATAAGCTCAAGGAAACAACATAAAACGCTGCCGTGTTAACCTTTGACCGAGAGCCTTAATGGGGGCTCTTGGTTTTATAAAGTTAATTAAATTCATTGCTCACAGTCTTGACCTAACACACACACACACGAGAACATGCACTCCTTTTCTCATACAGGCACTGACTCCTCTCACTCACATGCACACTTCTAATGTGTGNACAACATAAAACGCTGCCGTGTTAACCTTTGACCGAGAGCCTTAATGGGGGCTCTTGGTTTTATAAAGTTAATTAAATTCATTGCTCACAGTCTTGACCTAACACACACACACACGAGAACATGCACTCCTTTTCTCATACAGGCACTGACTCCTCTCACTCACATGCACACTTCTAATGTGTGCATTATTCTGTGTAATGATGACCATTGCCCTTAGGGTTTTTTTGGTTTCTCCTGCGCATTTGTGATACCCTTAGGGTTTTTTTGGTTTCTCCTGCGCATTTGTGATATCTATTCTATATATTGTATGTTTTTTGTTCTACTCTTGCATTGTTTTGTTTAATATATATTTTTCCTCTCGTGCTATATAAATTGTTTACATATTTTGCTGACTGTTAAGATGCACCAGACAAATAAGCTTTGTTCCTGTAATTTGTTTACATATTTTGTTCATTTAAAATAAAAAAATTCTGTTGCTGTGCCAATCCCTTGCCCCTTTAATGTGAAAGTTTCATTTTAATATAAGATTTTGGCTGTTAACATTTTGGTATGATAAGGAAGTTACAAGATTTAGTGAAGTTCTTTCAATATATTTATTTTTTGGACATTTTACAGCGCTTGAAAAAATATCGCAATGTTATTGTTTACCGTGATAATTTGGTCACTATAATCGAGATATCAAATTTTCCATATCGTTACATCCCTAAGCAAAACAATTGTGCATTTCATGACTAAAGCATGCAACTTTCAGCATATAATCTACATACCCCAAGGTTTAATTTCAGACGTGGACCCACTTTCTGTCTGACCTCTGGTGACCTTGAGGAGTCATTGACTTCAGCATTGCATTTTTCCACTTTTCGCCCATTATTGGCCATTATATATGCTTGTTATTTCTTCAGCCATTGCCTTGTGTCTATATGTGTCAGTTTGTAGCATGATTCTACTGTTGCAGTCCAGCAGAGGGCAGTAGAGCTAGTTAGATGCACTGTTTACTGTTGGCTACTTCACCTGCGAGAGAGAGAAGAGGGACATTTTGATGTATGGAAAAGTGAGTATTTTAATCATGTTCCTTCTGATCAAAGACTATAGCTAGCTGTTAATGATGAATGAAATAAAATGTTGATGGATGAAATTAAATACAGCTAGCTAGCTATTGTGCAATGTTAGCAAAGACTATAGCTAGCTGTTGATGATGAATGAAATAAAATGTTGATGATGGATGAAATGAAATCCAGCTAGCTAGCTAGCTAGCTATTGTGTAATGTTAGCAAAGATTATAGCTAGCTGTTGATGATGAATGAAATAAAATGTTGATGATGGATGAAATGAAATAAAGCTAGCTAGCTAGCTAGCTATTGTGTAATGTTAGCAAATCCACCTCCAACCTCTTCAACATTAATTCCTCCAAAGAGGATGTTAATAACATTTCTCGCACCAAACATGCAAAAACTTAATAACAATGTGTAAAATAATATGAATATACACTTACACCTAATATGGTATGTTCTTGTGCACTACAGGATTCTTGTACGTGTCAGCGAGCTATATATACTGCACTCTTCAGAACACTGTTCTGATTGATCCAGCCCAGCCAACTACATCTAAGCAGTCTAAACTGCATTGCCCCACTAACTGGGAACTCTGTGCTCTCTGCCAAGTTGAAACCAGAGAAGCTTTGCAATGCCCTGCCCGCTCAAGCAAGCCACCAGTAGGCAGTGGTTATGTGTCATTGGCCAGGAATCTCCTTGCATTTTGAGAAATTGAACAGATATCAGCTGAGCTGGACCTGAACAGGCTAGATGATGGGAATGGCATAGAAGCCACACTAATGACCAACAGGGCACAGTGGCACAGGTCCTGTTGACTAAGATATAGTCAAATGAAACTGCAACGATGGCAGAAGTCATTAGAAGAGGTAGAACAGTGTGATGTAACTAAGATTCAAACACGGTCTGCTCACAGCCATGTCAGCAATAAAGAACCTGTGTGCTTCTTCTGCAACAAGCCAGCTGGCTCTGATGTGCTACATGAGGCATCAACAAAACAGTTAGATTCCAATGTAAGAAAAGCTGCTTTGGAAACAGAAGACAGTGAGTTGCTTGTGAAACTTGCACCTGGGGACATGATGGCCCTCGAGGCAAAATATCATCGAAACTGCCTCCGGATGCTCTATAACAAAGCAAGACAGGCTGGGTCAAAAGATGGGCATGAGGAAGAGGCTCACCTGCACGGTATTGCTTTCGCAGAGTTAGTAGCCTTTATGGAGGAAAGAAGAAGTGATGTCTGTGCCCCAGTATTCAAACTGGCAGACCTGGGTAACCTGTACCAAGTCCGACTTGAACAGCTAGGTGCCACAGTGGGGAATCGGGTCCACACAACCAGACTGAAGAACAGGCTTCTATCTGAGTTACCTGATTTAACGGCATATACACAAGGAAGAGACANGCTAGCTAGCTAGCTAGCTATTGTGTAATGTTAGCAAATCCACCTCCAACCTCTTCAACATTAACTCCTCCAAAGAGGATGTTAATAACATTTCTTGCACCAAACATACAAAAACTTAATAACAATGTGTAAAATAATATGAATATACACTTACACCTAATATGGTATGTTCTTGTGCACTACAGGATTCTTGTACGTGTCAGCAAGCTATATATACTGCACTCTTCAGAACACTGACACTGTCCCTGCATCATGTCAAAACGCCATGTTCTGATTGATCCAGCCCAGCCAACTACATCTAAGCAGTCTAAACTGCATTGCCCCACTAACTGGGAACTCTGTGCTCTCTGCCAAGTTGAAACCAGAGAAGCTTTGCAATGCCCTGCCCGCTCAAGCAAGCCACCAGTAGGCAGTGGTTGTGTGTCATTGGCCAGGGATCTCCTTGCATTTCGAGAAAATGAACAGATATCAGCTGAGCTGGACCTGAACAGGCTAGATGATGGGAATGGCATAGAAGCCACACTGATGACCAACAGGGCACAGTGGCACAGGTCCTGTCGACTAAGATATAGTCAAATGAAACTGCAACGACGGCGGAAGTCATTAGAAGAGGTAGAACAGTGTGATGTAACTAAGATTCAAACACGGTCTGTTCACAGCCATGTCAGCACTAAAGAACCTGTGTGCTTCTTCTGCAACAAGCCAGCTGGCTCTGATGTGCTACATGAGGCATCAACAAAACAGTTAGATTCCAATGTAAGAAAAGCTGCTTTGGAAACAGAAGACAGTGAGTTGCTTGTGAAACTTGCACCTGGGGATATGATGGCCCTCGAGGCAAAATATCATCAAAACTGCCTCCGGATGCTCTATAACAAAGCCAGACAGGCTGGATCAAAAGATGGGCATGAGGAAGAGGCTCACCTGCACGGTATTGCTTTCGCAGAGTTAGTAGCCTTTATGGAGGAAAGAAGAAGTGATGTCTGTGCCCCAGTATTCAAACTGGCAGACCTGGGTAACCTGTACCAAGTCCGACTTGAACAGCTAGGTGCCACAGTGGGGAATCGGGTCCACACAACCAGACTGAAGAACAGGCTTCTATCTGAGTTACCTGATTTAACGGCATATACACAAGGAAGAGACATTTCAGGACAATATTGGAGATGCTCTCAAGAAGGCCTGTGACCACGACAGTGATGCCATGCATTTAGTGAGAGCAGCACAAGTGGTAAGGAGAGAGATGTTTGCTACCAAGTTCAACTTTGACGGCTCATTCCATCCTAACTGTCAGAAGGAGTCTGCACCTACATCTCTTTTGGCCTTGGTGAACATGATCCTGGATGGGGCAAACATCAAACACCAGACTCAGCTTTTAGAAGCAGGAACTACAACTGCCGCTCTTACAATCTCACAGCTGTTGGTTTTCAACAGTGTCAAACATACACGGGCAGCAAAGTCATCAGGTACAGTGCGTCACAGCCGTGATTGGGAAACTCCACTTCCATTGTACGTGGCACTGAATGTCCATGCTGTGACATGCAAGAGAGGGCTAATTAACACTCTCGTCAGTCTGGGTATCTGTGTGTCATATGATCGCCTGCTGCAGGTGTCAGCTGACATTGCCAATGGAGTCTGCCAACACTTCAAGCTGAAAGATGTTGTATGCCCACCAAAAATGCGCAATGGTCTATTCACAACAGCTGCGGTGGACAATGTTGACCACAATCCAAGCTCTGGAACAGCAAAGGACTCCTCTCATGGCACTGGTATCTCTTTGATACAGCACCCTACACATGAATGTGCAGGCTCTGACCGTGGTGTGCTTGTCATGAACCAGTCTACTTCATCTACTAGGTCAATCATGCCTCTGCCACAAGCATACACCAATGTGCCACCAGTTGCTCGAATGACAAGGCAACTCATAGCCCCTCCAGTAAAAGGCACTGTGAGACCCCTTGATTTCCAGATGACAGCAAAAACAAGAGAGTAAGAAGACAGGTGGCTGAGAACAGTGAACGCAGCCCTGGATGATGCGGAAACAAACAAGCCAACCTGGGTGTCATAGTCTGCCAACCATGCAGATATTCAGCAGACAGTAATCCCCCCTGCAGCCATCAATGCGCTGTTGCCTTTATTTCTGGACAACGCACACTCTGCTGCCATGATAAGACATTCAATGGACATTGTCAGAGCAGCAGTTCATCACCTGAATCCTGGGCAGGTGCCTGTGCTTGCTGCAGACCAGCCTCTCTATGCCTTAGCCAAGGAGATCCAGTGGACCTGGCCAGACAG
>NC_065516.1:40970-42389 GCF_006386435.1 Epinephelus moara | reverse complement strand
AGCAGTGCAAGAAGCCTTCATGAAGCATGTTAGGTCTCTCACAGCAGTGATCGAAGAGATGGGGAACCCATTTCTTGAAGAGAGTCAGGATCTCCTGGTGCTTGACTCCAAAGATATCATGAGTTCAGCAGTTGCAGACACAGTAAGGAAAGTGGAGTCCCTTGGTGCACAACAGTACAAGACCTTTGTGGAAGAGCGCCTGGAGCAGCAAACAAAGCCAGTCACAGATACCCTGCCCAAGAACAAAATGCCTCTCTTCAGCCTCTCACCAGTGAAAACACAGTCAAAGCACAAGATACAACTTGAAGCACTGAAGCGTGATTGCAATCTCTTCTCACGGCTGTATGTGTCTTGCCAAACACGTGATGGCAATCTGGATCAGTTCTTCAGCCACGAAAACCAGGAAGCACCACCATCTTTGTCTCAAGGAGGGAAGATCCGGATTGGTACAAAAGCCGACCTCTTGCACTGCATGATAACAGATGATACTGACTCAAAACATGCTCCTGTGGTTGATGCTGTGTTCCTTGATGGTGCAGCTGTGGTCCAGATGCTGAATCCTGGTACAGCAAAGACCTTCAAAGACTATGCAGACAGTGTCTTTGTGCCATATGCAAAATTCAAAGACTATGCAGACAGTGTCTTTGTGCCATATGCAAAATCTCAGCTTGAGAAAACAAGACGTCTTGATATTATCTGGGATGTCTATATACCAGACAGTCTGAAAAGAACCACCCGACAGAAGAGGGGGAAGGGAATCAGGAGACAGGTGATGCCTACTACTGCACTGCCAAAGCAATGGAAAGACTTCCTGCGTGTTGATGAGAACAAAACAGAATTGTTTGGATTCCTCTCTCAGCAAGTCATTTGCATCCCAGTAGATGAGAGAAAAGAAGTTTACACAACTCATGGCAAAATGGTGCTCTCCTCTCCTGCCCAGTGTGACATTACAAATCTCACCCCATGTTCTCACGAGGAAGCAGACACATGCTTACTTCTGCATGTGTCAGATGCTGTTCAGAAGGGTTGCAAGAAGGTGACTATTCATACTGTAGACACTGATGTTGTTGTCCTGGCTGTAGCCATGTTTAGGAAGATCAAGCCAGAGGAAATGTGGATTGCTCTTGGTAGCTGAACCAGCCTCAGATATATTGGTGTTCATGAAGTAGCCAAGAAGCTGGATCCAAGTACCTGTGCTGCTCTCCCATTGTTTCACGCACTCACGGGGTGTGACACAGTCTCAGCATTTGCTGGAAGAGGAAAGAAAAAAGCATGGGAGTCTTGGAAGGCTTTCCCTGAAGTGACTGAGGCTTTCAATGAGCTCCTGCAGATGCAAGGTGATGTGAGTGAGCTGTCCAAGTCACGGTTGGAGCGCTTTGTTGTACTAATGTATGACAGGACAAGTGAAATCACAGAGGT
>NC_065516.1:31861-34707 GCF_006386435.1 Epinephelus moara | reverse complement strand
CACGAGCTCTGGGTAGTGACCGAAAGAATGAGATCGCGAGTACAAGTGGCTGAAATGAGTTTCCTCCGCAGGGTGGCTGGGCTCAGCCTTAGGGATAGGGTGAGGAGCTCAGACATCCGGGAGGGACTCGGAGTAGAGCCGCTGCTCCTCCACATCGAGAGGAGCCAGTTGAGGTGGTTCGGGCATCAGGTAAGGATGCCTTCCGGACGCCTCCCTTGGGAGGTGTTTCGGGCATGTCCAACCGGGAGGAGACCTCAGGGCCGCCCCAAAACACGCTGGAGGGACTGCATCACCCGGCTGGCCTGGGAACGCCTCGGGGTTCCCGCGGAAGAGCTGACGGAAGTGGCTGGGGAGAGGACTGTCTGGGCTTCTTTGCTGAGGCTGCTGCCCCCGCGACCCGGACCCGGATAAGCGGAGGACGACGGGTACGAGACGACGAGTACGAGTGATGTAAATGTAGGAGAATTTCACAACAAAATGAACAATATGAAGCCGTGTGGGATTTTGTAATGTTAATGTTAAGCTGACAATATTGGTATTAAGGGTAGGGCACTAATGTCGATGTAAACTTGAGCTAGCTAACATTAGCCTAATTAGCCTGTTAGCTAGCTAGCGCTAGCTGGCTTGTAGCCCTGCAAAATGAACTATTAGCCCAACATTAGTTTTCTGTTATATTTCGATTGCCTTATTTATGTCTGTGGAATCATCTAAGAATGTTCAATTTGACTAATTAGGCACTCTCATTTCTAGATGCACATCACCATTCAAGTTGAAAAATCTTTGCCAGATCTACAAAGATGCACCACCCGTTGCCAGCAGTTTCACTGCCCTTTCTGTGATCCATCCTCATTCACACCAACAAAGTTGAGCAAGGTGAAAAGTCACTTGGAGGGCCATTTCAACCGGGCAGTTTTCCATGAAGGTAAGGCTGGCCAACATTCTCTGTGGAATGTAAATGGATGTAGCCTACAGTACAGTAGAGACCAATTCCGTTTGAGCAATGAATCAAAACGAACCCTTTTGTGAAGTGTTTGCAATAGTATCCAGGCCCATATGATTCAGATGCTGCGTTGCCTATAGAGGGTTTTCACGGCCTACAATCAGTCGGCTATGTTGTAACTAGATAGATCTATCAGGATATACCTTTTCCCAGCAGCTATTTTGACATGTCATACATAAACACAGGTGTAATTGATGACACTTATTAAGGTCTCATTCTATTTAGTGTTTCCATATCATTCCAGTGACCCAGTATGCCAAATATCAAGGCCCTGGCTCACCTAAACCCAAATGGAACAGGGCCATAATTAATGTTATCAATTACACCTGTGTTTACCCTACTTTGACATGTCAAAATGACTGCTGGGAAATGGGTCCAATCTAATTATCTAACTAACCATCTAACCATCTAACTAACCATCTAACCATCTAGCTAACCATCTAGCTAGCTAGCTATATATGGTAGCCTAAAACCTCCAACATGGCTGACTGATTGTAGGCCTTGAAACCCCTCTATTCAATTAATAAATGGTCATAGAATAATATTACAATTCTCTGCTCTGTTATAGGGTATACCATTCACAGATGTGGGTTACAATGTAAACCACAGCTCCATTATCGCTGCATCTACTGCCGGTCAATACTGATACGTCGGGTGGACTTTATCAAGCACCTTGCTTTGTGCAAACAAAAGCACATAATCCCAGATGCAACGACCACCGCTGCAGCAACCACCACTACCACCGCCATGACCGCCGCTGCTGCGACTGCCACTGCTGCGACCACCACTGCTGCGACCGCCACTGCTACTGCAGCAACTGCCACTGCTGCGACCACCACTGCTACTGCAGCGACTGTTACTGTTGCGACCACCGCTGCTGCGACTGCCTCTGCTGCGTGTAATGGATATATATATATATAAATATATATATATATATACATAAATATTTGTAATGCAAATTAAAAGTGCATCCAGTGTTTATACCCATTAGATAGATAAAGTTGGGTTTTCTCCAAATTAATAGAATTTGTTGGTTCTTTTTTTTTGTCTCAATCATGTAATAATAATCATCATAATCATAATTTGTATTTGTATTCACCTTATTTTTCACAGAAACATGGAGGCAAAACAGAACGCAGCCAGCTTCCATTTTTTTGTGCGACACTTCCGGTCCAGCACTCTTGACCAGTGTAAATGGGAATCGCGTTTTTGTTTACCTTGTTGAGTTTAGCTATATATATATATATATATATATATATATATAACATTTTTCACGTCACTATATCACCGTTTCGACTAATTTTTTTTTTTTTTTTTGTTTGTTAAGTCTATAAACACAATGATTGAACAAACATTACTGTTTCTGTGTGCACGTTTTGTAATTAATAACATGGTTATTGTAGATTAGCTGGGCTAACCTTTAGCTGTTAGCCGTTAGCCAATAGCGGTGTCTGTAACTCAGTAACTCAATAAACGGTCCGTGAAAAAAATATTTTTTCCAGCGGATGTCTTAGTTACGACATGATTGAGTTAAATTTTTTCCAGCGGATGTCTTAGTTACGACATGATTGAGTTAACTGGAGTAGTTTCATGTCGTATCCGACAACAGGAGGCTTTTAACAGATGACGTCCTGATGTTAGCTTTGCTGCTGCTGTTAGCTGTCCCTGTAAGCTGCAGCCACTGATGCTTTCTAGACATCGTGATTTCCCAAAACTGAATAAATACCACACATAGCAACACAAAACTGCTTTGCTAGCTCAATCATGTTGTAACGGCTGGATGGTTGATGCGTACATGCTGATTCGGGTGCTATCAGAGCCGATCCGCGCATCACTATGGCTTAAT
>NC_065516.1:7830-30806 GCF_006386435.1 Epinephelus moara | reverse complement strand
ATTGTTGCTGAGTCTGAGGTGCGAGTCATGAGCTCTCGCTCCGCCTCCACCTCAGGTACCGAAATTTGGCACCGTTTCATTTTAAGTGAATCGGTACTCGGTAGTACCAACGTGAATCGGTACCAAGTACAAAAAGTACCGAGTTTCGGTACCCAACCCTACCGTCCTGTGTTAGGAGTGTCACACCTCGCCTTGTTAGTTAAGTTACTTTTTGTTTCTCACATTTATCTTTGTTTCTTGTTATGTTGAAACTCACCTGTTGTCTCATTTCAGGTCCTTCACTTCCTGCCCTCGTGTTTTCCCGCCTGTGTGATTACCTGCCCCGCCCCTAATGTGTTGCACCTGTGTCTCATTGTCTCCCCTCCCTGTAGAGTATTGAGTCTGCTTGTTTTCTCCCCTCTGTGCCAGTTCGTCTTGTTCCTTTGTGACAGCGTTCCAGCGGTTTTTCCATGTGAGTCTTCAGTGTTTTTTGACCAGTTGCTAGCCTTTTTTTGACCCTGCTTTTTGCCTGCCGTCTCTGTACCTTTGCCTCTGCTGTTTGACCTCCTGTGTACCGACTTTGGCAAGATTAAAGGACAAGTTTGTGTATTCCACTGTGCACGAGTCTGCTTTTGAGTCCCTGCGTACGTCAGTCTTTACAGTACGAACTGGCCAAGATGGACTCAGCGGACTCAGGATCAGTCAGTTCGATTCTCCAGGCACATGTGCGCAAGATTCATGACCAAGACCAACAAATCAGTCTCCTTCGCCACGAGGTGAGAGAGCTCTCTGATCATCAGGAATCTCACTTGGCTGGTTTTGGTACACAGCTGAATCTGCTCATTGATCAGATGCGTCAGCTACAACACTCTCCAGCTCTGCCTGACGCCACCCCCTCTACGCTTCAAGGTGCCAGTGTTGAGACTGCATCTCCTGTGGCTGCCTCTGCATCTTTGCCCCTCCACCTCTCCCGACCTGAGCGTTTCTCTGGAGATTCAGGTGACTGTAAATCCCTCCTCACTCAGTGTGACTTACATTTTGAGCTCCAAGCTGCAGCTTTTCCCTCTGATCGTTCTGAGATTGCTTACATAATTTCCCACCTGACTGGAAGAGCAGAGGCTTGGGCTACTGCAGAGTGGAGTAGGAGGTCCCCGGTTTGTGACTCATTGTCTGCATTCACTAAATCCTTCACCCACATCTTCCAGCAGACTACCCCCGGACGAGAGGCAGCACATGCTCTGGTGAGTCTGCAGCAAGGCAAAAGGAGAGTTTCTGATTATGCCATAGAATTCCGGATCCTGGCAGCAGAGAGTGATTGGAATCAGTCTGCGCTGTTTGATGCCTTTTTGGATGGTCTTTCTGACACCATTAAAGACTATCTTGCACCCTTTGACCTACCTGTTGACCTGGACTCACTCATTGCCTTGGCCATTAAAGTGGACAAGCGTTTGTGTGAAAGAGAGAAAAGCCGAACCAGCTCTCGCAGTTCCCCACCACTCCACTGGAGGCAGCGGACCAGCAACTCTTCCTCTACTTGATGCCGAGCCATGCCTCACTCGGATTCGTTTGCAGCACCCCCTGAGGCCTTGGAGGTGCCCATGCAACTTGGGCACACTTGTTTGACACCTGAGGAATGCCAGCGAAGAGTCTGTGAGGGCCGATGCATCTACTGTGGCAAGATGGGTCACTTCATAGCATCCTGTCCAGTGAGGCGATCAGGCCCAGCTGTTAAGGTGAGAAGCACACTGACTGCTAGTAATTCCTCCCGGATGTTGCCACTTGTATCTCTTCAGTCTCCTGTGCTTTCTCTTAAGCATCCTGTCCTGGTGGATTCTGGTTCTGATGCCAATCTTATGGACTCTTATCTCGTCAGGAAGCTGAGTCTTAGAACTCTTTCCCTCGACCAACCATTGGATGCCAGTGCTCTGGATGGAAGAATTATCTGTAAGGTCACTCACCGCACTCAGACACTTCTTCTGTCATTCCCAGACTGCCACACAGAGCACATCAGTTTTCACGTCTTTCATGCCCCTCAACATCCACTCATCCTGGGTCACCCCTGGCTACAGACTGACAATCCTCATATAGACTGGTCTACTGGTCAAATCTTGTCATGGGGGAAAGACTGTTACCAGGACTGTTTTGCTTCAGAATCTCAGCCTGCTGAGGAGTTTCCAGATCCCTCCAAGGTTCCTTCCTGTTACCACGACCTCAAGGAGGTTTTCAGCAAGGCCCGAGCCACCTCTCTGCCCCCTCATCGGTCCTACGACTGTGCCATAGACCTGCTGCCTGGTACTTCACCACCTAGGGGCCGCCTGTACTGTCTGTCAGCTCCTGAAACCCAGGCTATGAGGAAGTATGTAGAGGAATCGCTGGCTGCTGGGATTATTCGTCCTTCCTCCTCTCCAGCTGGTGCAGGGTTTTTCTTTGTGGACAAGAAGGACAAATCCCTGCGGCCCTGCATCGATTACAGAGGACTCAATGACATCACCATTCGTAACAGGTACCCCCTTCCATTGATCTCTAGTGCTTTTGAACAGTTAAAGGGTGCTAAGGTGTTCACTAAACTAGATTTGAGAAACGCTAATCATTTGGTTAGAATACGGGAGGGGGATGAATGGAAAACTAAATAAAAAAAATAAATAAAATTGCCTTTAACACCCCTAGTGGTCATTATGAATACCTGGTTATGACATTTGGACTCACTAATGCCCCTGCAGTATTTCAAGCTCTTGTCAATGACGTCCTTCGGGACATGCTTAATGTATTTGTTTTTGTATATCTGGACGATATTCTGATCTTCTCCCCTGATGAGCAAACACACATTCAGCACGTGCGGCAGGTCCTCCAACGTCTCCTCCAACACCAGCTCTTTGTGAAGGCAGAAAAGTGTGAGTTTCACGTGCCCTCTGTGTCCTTCCTGGGGTTCATCGTGTCAGAAGGGGCGGTCCAGATGGATTCCGAAAAGGTTAGTGCTGTAAAGGATTGGCCTACTCCAAGCACCCGCAAGGAGCTGCAGTGTTTCCTTGGATTTGCAAACTTTTACAGGAAGTTTATCAGAAACTTTAGTTCTGTTGCTGCCCCTCTCCATGCACTAACCTCTCCCAAGTCCAGTTTCCAGTGGAACTCCCAAGCTGACCATGCTTTTCAACGGCTCAAGACCTGTTTCACCTCTGCTCCTGTCCTGACACTCCCTGACCCCAACCTACAGTTTGTTGTGGAGGTCGATGCCTCAGATGTAGGTGTGGGGACAGTGCTCTCCCAGAGGTCAGCTACAGACGACAGGCTGCATCCCTGTGCTTTCCTCTCCCGCAAGCTTTCTCCTGCTGAGAGAAATTATGATGTGGGGAACCGGGAGCTTCTGGCCATTAAGGTGGCTCTGGAAGAATGAAGACACTGGTTGGAGGGAGCCGAACAACCTTTCCTGGTTTGGACCGACCATAAGAACTTGCAGTATCTAAGGACAGCCAAGAGGCTCAACTCTCGGCAGGCAAGGTGGGCTCTCTCTTTCAACCGGTTTCTTTTCACACTGTCATCTAGACCTGGCTCCAAGAATACCAACCCAGATGCTCTCTCCCGTGTATTCTGCCTCCTTCATGTGTTGTTGGTGCATTTTCCTGGGATATTGAAAGAAAGGTCTCTGATGCTAACATGAACTGTCAAGTACTGGCCGGCTGCCCGCCGAACCGATTGCTTGTGCCCTCTGATTTACGTTCCCAGGTCATCCATTGGGCTCATGCATCCTCACTTTCCTGCCATCCTGGTGTGCGTAGGACATTGTTTGTCCTGCCTCAACGATTCTGGTGGCCAGTCATGGAGAAAGAGGTGGTGGAGTACGTGACGGCCTGTCCGGTGTGTGCTCGCAACAAGGTCTCTCGTCGCCCAGCTGCTGGTCTTCTCTGCCATCTCCCTGTGCCACATCGACCCTGGTCAGACATTTCAGTGGACTTTGTGACTGGTTTACCCACCTCTGAAGGTAACACCACCATTCTCACAGTGGTGGATAGGTTCTCCAAGATGGTGCATTTTCTTCCCTTGCCAAAATTACCCTCGGCCAAGGAAACGGTACTGTTGCATCATGTGTTTCGCCTTCATGGTTTTCCCAGGGATGTGGTGTCTGACCGGGGTCCACAATTCATAGCACAGTTCTGGCGGGCCTTCTGTGTTCTCATTGGAGCATCTGCCAGTCTCTCCTCTGGACATCATCCTCAGACTAATGGTCAGACGGAACGGCTGAACCAGGAATTAGAGACCAGTCTACGCTGCCTCACCTCTCAGAGTCCCAACACCTGGAGCAGGCAACTCACCTGGGTTGAGTATGCACATAACTCTCTGCCATGTTCCTCAACTGGTCTCTCACCTTTCCAATGTGTTTATGGTTATCAGCCTCCACTTTTCCCAGCTCTGGAGACAGAGGTTAGTGTGCCATCTGCGCTGGCCCTGGTCCGCTGCTGTTGCAACATGTGGGCCTGGGTCCGACGCACTCTGCTTCGCAATTCCGAGCGCTACAAGAAGGCGGCAGATCAGCGCCGCACCCCTGCGCCTATCTACAGGACAGGTCAGAAGGTATGGCTGTCCACAAAAGACTTACCCCTTCAGGTGGAATCCAGGAAGCTCGTTCCCAGGTTCGTTGGCCCATTTCCTGTCTCGAAGGTTCTTAATCCTGTGGCAGTCAAACTTAAACTCCCCAGAACCATGAGAGTCCACCCTGCCTTACATGTGAGCCGTATTAAGCCTGTGAAGGAGAGTCCATTGGTCCCGGCCATCCGGCCCCCTCCGCCCCCCCGGGTCATTGATGGGGGTCCTGTGTATACTGTTAACAAGCTCCTGGGGGTCCGCCGCCGTGGCCGGGGGTTTCAGTACCTGGTGGATTGGGTGGGGTATGGTCCGGAGGAACAGTCCTGGGTTTCGGCCAGCAACATTTTGGATCCGTCCCTGATCTGGGACTTCCACCGGTCCCATCCTGGGGATCCAGGGCCGCAAGGTGTCGGCCGTAGAGGGGGGGGTACTGTCACACCTCGCCTTGTTAGTTAAGTTACTTTTTGTTTCTCACATTTATGTTTGTTTCTTGTTATGTTGAAACTCACCTGTTGTCTCATTTCAGGTCCTACACTTCCTGCCCTCGTGTTTTCCCACCTGTGTGATTACCTGCCCCGCCCCTAATGTGTTGCACCTGTGTCTCATTGTCTCCCCTTCCTGTAGAGTATTTAGTCTGCTTGTTTTCTCCCCTCTGTACCAGTTCGTCTTGTTCCTTTGTGACAGCGTTCCAGCGTTTTTTCCTTGTGAGTCTTCAGTGTTTTTGACCAGTTGCTACTCTTTTTTGACCCTGCTTTTTGCCTGCCGTCTCTGTACCTTTGCCTCCGCTGTTTGACCTCCTGTGTACCGACTTTGGCAAGATTAAAGGACAAGTTTGTGTATTCCACTGTGCACGAGTCTGCTTTTGAGTCCCTGCGTACGTCAGTCTTTACAAGGAGTGTATGTCGCTGACAGAAAGAAAGAAAGAAAGAAAGAAAAAAGAAAAGAAAAGAAAAAAAAAGATAGAAAAGCAGCGTACACCTCACATATTTATTTCTCACAGTTGCCACCAATCAAATGAGCCCCTCTCCTCGCCCTTAAGTGTAATGAGAGTTTACTCAATTCGCCATGGCAGAAGAGAGCAGCAGCGTCAGACGGCCAAACTCCTTCCAGGAGGAACCTTATGTTTTGGTCCGGGAGGTCTGCTCGCAGTGTCCGAATATACGGAACTGCGAGCAGACCTCCACGGGCTGATGATGCAAAGGTAGCCTGGGAGGAGGTCACCACAATTGTAAATCAATGTTGTGTTTCTCTCGTGTGCGTGCTCTCTCTTGTGTGAACTCATTAGTTTGCAGGCTGTGTTAATCAAATCAGGTTCGGTTTCCATTACGCGTGCCTAACAGTGCCAATCCCCTTTGATCTGACATCAGATGTAACGGGACAGTCAATATAGAGATACATTTATGTGCTGATTGCAGATAGTTGCATTGCATAGTGTTTTTTGGGGTATTTATTGCATTGTTAATGTGCCTGATATTCTGGAAACCTGCCTGTGAGGTTTTGGTGACATGTGCGCACTGTCCGCCGGTCAGCCAACCTTCGGCTAACACTGGCTGCACTCCCCCTGCGTTGACAGTAGACCTGGTTTCAGATGGCAAGCTTTTAGCGCACCTTCGGCGAAGGCTTTTGGCACGAAACTGTCACTGCGCCAAGCTGGATCTGTCGACACCTCCCCCTGCTGCGCCGCCACACCCATCTCAGCGCACCTCGGTCTGCCAAACTACCAAACTGAGCGCGCCTCGGGTTGCACTGCTCGAAACTAGCTCTGTGCGGGGTTCACCACCCTGCGCCACCTGCGCTGCACCGGGAAAGCCCAGAGATGAGATTTTTTTTTGGCTTAAGTCAGCAGGAATAACCTGAGACTCACTGCAGACTACAGCAACAAAAATATGTGAGGTTATCATTCTCAAATACTGCATTAGCACATTTCCACAAAGACCACACTATTGGGAAGCTCAGCGTTTGGTTTATTAAAAATAAGGAACAGGGAAAGGCTTGCAAAACCCACAGAGTTGAGACTCAGGATAAGGGGGTTGTTTCATTGCAGGGTGAGTTCAGGCTCCATTGCATCCCCCTGTTGTTCTTGTGCTGAAAGAGAAAAAAAAAGAAAGAGGAGAAATGGTTAGGCACATGTATATATGCCTGGGTCTGACGTTGCCTTGTGAGATAAGGCACAAGTATGACAAGTGGCATCAGTTTTAATTGCATTTGTTTGAAGTTGTCTCATGGATATGTAATGCATGTATACATGTTCAGTAAGTATAAAGTGTTCCCAAATACTGTTTGCATTCAACCACTATGGGATATGTCTGTGGGTAGACAAAAGTGAGTTGTGTGTGGGAAGTCACTGCAGGCACCACCATCTTTGTGCATCATGCTGTGTGCGCCCCTGCACCACAATGCACCCCTGGACCTGTAACATCATTGTTATTGCCACTCCTGAACTCTAACATTAATGGTCCTCATCCTGCAGCACTCCTGACACGAGGCACGCAGCATCACTGCAGTATAATTCCTTGAAATGTTTACTTATATTTCAGTGTTGGGTGCTGTTGTAACTGATCAGCACACTGGAAACCAGCAGGTGGGTCTACCAGCTCTGGTGTATTAATTTGCACTTGTCATAGTGACTGACTGGCAAGCCAATTTGCTTTTGTTGTGCTAACCTCAGCATTTGCCTACTGTGTTTCATATGACTGGCTCTCAAATATTCATCCCTATCTCATAAGTTATCAGACTTTGATCCTGTGTCTGGTCGTCCCTGTGTCCACAGTTATCTCTTTATTTGAAAAGGTCTAGGCTATTTAATTGTTTAATATCATCACACTGTTATTTATATAAGCAGGGGATTTTAATACAAAGTTGTAACCACTGTATGTGAATGCGTGAATCGGTCAGATCTGCACTCCAGAGGAGAGCCTTCATTAGACTATGCAATATCGCCCACTACTGGATTTGTAAGTTAATGAACTGTAATTAAAGCTCTCTGTGCTTTAATTAGCCGCTATGAAACAACATGACCCTCTTCTATTTTATAATGCCTATTAATATTATAATATTATAATGACGGTAACTGGTAATATGCAATGTATTACATTTTCAAAGTAACTTGCCCAACACTGTATATCATATATTATATATTCAATATAATTACTTATATAATTAATATAAAATGCAGTATAATACATATTAAGTATGATTCCTTATCTCTGGAACTACTTGAAACACACCTTGTTAAGTTTTAAGTCTCACCAAGGTCGACTCAGCACTTATCTGCAGCGTCCTCTCTCACACAGTGGTCCTGCAGCATCACTGCTCCTCCACCACCCAGTGCTCCTACAGTAGGTTACAAATATACAAGATTACATATCTAATACTGTTATAGAATATATGTTTAGCATGATCATTTGTATAATACAGTAATATATACATACATTTGGTATTTAGAATAATTCCCCATTTAGCCTGGTATGTTTCATTTATCAAAATTACTTATCTTGTGTTTTAAATCTCATTCAGGTCCTCAAACTTCCCTCTCACTTAGCTATCAATGTAATATCAGCTGAGCTGTGACATATTATAGACAGGTATACTCAACAGAATCGCAAAGCCTAAAAAACAGACCATAAGTTACATTTTTGTTTAATTTCACCTCCACCACTCAACAATCACGCAGCAATGTCATATTTAACTGAGCTAATAATCAATAATCGCAAAAAATCAGGACTGGAAGCACTCTAACTTCCCAGTGTTAGATAAAATGGTTTAGGAGAAGACAATTTAAAACTACCAGGCTGTTCATGATTAGCATTACCTGTATGGTGTATACAGTATGTACAGTGTCCTAGCCTAAGCTGTTATCTTATCTTTTAACATTACATAAATCTACTAATTTAATGGGAGATAATCCACTAACAAGCTTTAATGCACATGTTAATTTAGATAAGTTGTGCTGATAATGTAAAATTTGAGTCTTTGGACATCTTACCCGTTAAAAGTACATCACAGCCAGTCTTTTCTGCTGTAACTCCATTGCGCTGCTAGCATGTGCCGCTTACTTCCGGGAACTGTTGAAAAATGAAGGGTCATATTTCTGCGGTCCTAAAACTGCGGTCCTGATACTGCTGCTACTGCAAGCCTGCAGCTGGATACTATTGACAGGAGGACACACACACACACACACACACACACACACACACACACAGAAACCGTGCTTTTATAGAGAGATATTGCAACAAATTGAAATGCGGTTATGCTTGCCGCTGATGGCTCTACTCTTAATATGCTCCCCCTCAAGTCATAATAACCAGGAGCTTATAGCTTTCATTACCGTGAGCCAAAGCTTTGCCAGCAGCAGTGGCAGCAGTGTGTGGCAGCATTTGTGTAGCAAGGATCAGTGAGTAAAGGCCATATTTTAATGGACCGCCTTGTTGTGAGAATGAGCTGTGATTGGTGTGTGACTGATCAGAAGCAATGATCCAATCAGCTGGTTACAGCTGGGGAGTATGACTTCCACGTTCTGCATGAACCAACACAAAGTTTCATGAAATTAAAGGGAAGTTAGTTCAAATGGCGTTACAACATGATTGTCTCATATTTAAACTGTCAGAAAAAAAGGTGTTGCAGCAGTCAATGTTGGAAGTGCAGAGAAAGAGGACAAATACACCTAAAGATGCAGTGAAATACTTTTTGATGCATGTTATTTTAAAAGTTGCATGCACACAGAAACATATTTGGAGCACTGCCTTTTTGCCTCTTGTAGCTGCTGCTTCATTTTTACTTTGCAGGTCGCAGAATTTGTTTCTCACCCTGCTGTATGTTTCTTACTTTCTCTGATGATACTTTTCATGTGATCTTTAATAGTTTTAGGTGTTTTTGCAGAGACCACATGCTCCGTCTGGCCATCTGTGTGTGTGTGTGTGTGTGTGTGTGTGTGTGTGTGTGTGTGTGTGTGTGTGTGTGGGTGTGTGGGTGTGTGTGTGTGTGCGCACAGTATACATGTATATTGGTCATATGGTCTGTCTAGACGTGTGTTTGTTCAGGGTGCGATGGGTCAGAGGGACAGACATGCTCACTTTTATGTCGGGTGAGGCATCATCTATAGGAGCTGTTCTGTCTCTATCAAAGTGACCATACACACACACACCGTCAGACAGACTGTTCTTGGAGATGCCTGCCTTCTACCTCGAGCACAGCCCACACTGACACACACACACTGATGTCGAGCCACCCACGCATCACATCATCACGCACAAACACACAGACGGCCAGACAGTATGACCTGGGAACACACACACACACACACACACACACACACACACACACGTGTGAGCCATGAGTAATTGTCTGAATCACCCTGAGAAAGTCAGAGAAAGTAAGTGTACTTGTACTTTCTGTATGTGTGTTGTGATGTTTGTAACTCAATGTTCCAGCTCAACTAAAGCAGATCAAACTTAAAATGAAAATTTTACTTGTATAAATATTATTATTTAGACGCTCTGCTCGCGAAAATCTGTAGTGCCCCTGCTCTATGGACCTAACGATGCCGAAGATCGAGTAAATCTATACTGCGGGCATCAGCGTTTTGGTTTCATGTGCCACGGAGCGACTTTCATAGGAGTGAACAGGGCCCCGTCTCCAACGCTGTATCCAGTTCTCTTTATACATCCATGTTCACAATGCACACAGGGAGTATAAAAGAGAAGATGGAGAAAAAGCCACCCATCTCCCTCTAAAACTCAGATGAATCTAGGCAGCGCTGATCAAATGCAAACCAAGATTCTGTTACTGTATTGCCTATTTCTTGCCCAAAATGTCTTCAGAAACGTATTGTAGTGCACTGTTTGGCTGTAATACAAGAATTTGTTGTTGCATCATCTCACATTGCCTGTCTCTCAGCCAAAAAGTTGCACCTTAACACACCAAGACTACAGCCAACGGCCAACCTAAATTCTGCACCTACATGAAAGGAAATAACTCCTAACACCAGCAGATGGCAGTAGTCTGTTGTCATTTTCATAAAGGGAAACGGGAAGACAGGATGGATTCAAGATGCTAGTTAGCCACTTAGTGCATTAACAACACAACCTGATGTTCAAAGAACAGAATATGTTTACTGTGCACCAGCAAACAACAATAGAAATAATAACAAACTATTTTGGCGAAAGAGCTCAATGACTAACTAATATATATAAGGTTTGTTTAGCTCTCACTCCCTCTTGACTTTCAATGTTTATTTACTTTCCTCACTTCCATTTCTCTTCATGTACGCTGCGCTGAACTGCCAATCAGAGTAATTTCATTCAGCAATGGGCTCTGCTGTCTCTGACGCTTATTCAACATGCTGAATCTGCCAACTAGTGCCAACAGTGCAGGACACACAACAAAAACTAGGGAGACAGATGCTCACCGACAGCCCAACACTGACCGACAACTGACTGACGGCTTAGTGTGTCAGGACTCCTAAACCACTGTAGGTCAGCAGAAACAAGACTTTCCTCTGGATATTTTGTTGTCGATGCAGGATTGTTAACAGGGAATCACTACATTAGTTGTACTATTGTGCACATACAGTATAATTGTGCTAATATAACTGGTCAACATTTTTTCAGTCAATTAGAAATATACAATATATACAGTCAGCATGCAGTAATCATGGAAGCAGTGGTCTGAATACCCCCTTCACCATCGCAGACAAATTTCACTAAACTTGGACAAATCAAACCAAAGTTATCTGACTTGATAAAGAACAACAGTGAGATGTTTTATTAAGTGGGTGAATTTAAAATTTTAGAATCCTAAATATTTCCTTTCCAGGAGCAGTGTCTTCAAATCTCATCTGTGACCTCAGACAGAGTCCAGGTCATCTAAGATGACAGAGCGTCACAAAGAGTCTGATGAAGTTGAGCAGATGCATCATGGTCTAGCCACACCTCCAGACAACTGCTATTAGTCATATTTGTGTCTGTGTGCAGGTGTGTGTCACAATAAGGCTGGCAGGAGTTGTTCCCTGGGGGGAATCCCAATGATGCAACACGCTAACAGTCAGTGAGGTAACGTGTGGGTGGTTGCTAAAATAAAGATGTCTTTTAATATGATACAGCAGAGACATGCTGCTACCTGTGGCAGGTAGAGACAGCCAGGTGTGTGTGTGTGTGTGTGTGTGTGTGTGTGTGTGTGTGTGTGTGTGTGTGTGTGTGTGTGTGTGTGTGATTACAACAGACCAAACCTCTGTTTTTTTTACCTGTCAACCAGGATGAAAACACTGACTCACTGCAGACACCCTGCTGACACCCTCAACCTTAATGTTATAGCTGCAGAACAACATTTTGACCACTAGGGGCCACAAAAAAAACACATGCAGACACAAAGCTCTGACATGTCACTTTACTAAGTAATAACACTCTCTCTGTTAGCTCTGTTTTTGGTCTTCACCAATTTTTGAGGGAAATATCTGTCTCTGTTGCTGCTAAATGCTCCACTATGTTCACCAGCTGGCCTCTAACAGTGTCTGTCTGTTGGTATACAACAACAGTGATTAGGCTTTAATCAGTGGAACTTCATCATTATTACAAAGTGAGATGGATGGTTTATTAGCCATCCCTGTGCAAAACAATTGTGATGCACAGATGTAAGTGGACAATTCACTCTAGAACCTTGAGTCAGTGTCTGTAATCTACAGTCAATATCTATGGCAAGTGGCAGCCCACAGGACTGAGAAATGAAGACAGTGCAGAAGTGCCAAAACTGCACTTCTACTAATATCCACTTGAGGCTTGCTCCAAGAGTGAGTCAATCCACATAGACCCCTATGTTAAAATGTCCAACTTTACAGCAGTAATAAACATGTTTACCAACAGTTTGGGAATAGGAAGAACTGGTTCGAGGAGTTAGATCTCCACTAAAACAGCTCTCCTCTGTGTGTTCTGTGTGCCTGTCTCTCTCTGTGCTCTGCCGGGTGCACCTCATTAATCACTATAGCAACAGCTGCTGACACACAAACACAGGCCTGTGGGTGTGTGCGTGTCTCACAATCTCAGAAGCAGAGATAAGGGCAGCAGAATCTCAATTTAAAACAGCATGTGAACATTATATATCATAAATTGTATACATACTGGAAGTCCATATCAGAAGTCAGTTTTTTTGTTTTGTTTTTTTTCACCAGAAGTCGGTTTTTAAGTCTGTCTGTTTTATGTTATTTATTTTAGCAATACATTTACAAACTTTGAAGCAGTCAACAATTATAAATATTTATATTATAAAATAAATAATAATAATAATACAATTATTTCAGCAATTATTTTAAATACAATCATGTTTTGTTTGGAATAACATTGATCCCAACAAGTTAAACTTACAAAAATTGCAGAAAATTAGCAAACACACAAATTTTTGTTGATTTAATTTTTTAGCAAAGATTAAATAAGGTGAGCACTTTAATTTATTGGGCTACAGTTGCAACATGCAGATTACTATCATGTCATTCAAAACAACTGAAAACCATGGACACAACAAATGTCATACTTACTCTTACATCAGTATGGTTAATTGTAACTATTTAACAGTGAAATGAATGTTATAATTAGATTGTCATATTGTCAGATGTATTCTATTATATTTCAGGAACACATGTAAACACAATATTACACTATTGTACTGGCAACATAAAGAAGTAGACCTGGAGTTCTCTTTTTTGTGAACAAATTTTTTTTCCAGATATCCATATCAATCTCAAAAGTAGAAAAGGAAAAACAGTAACATAATTTAATTGTTTGGTCTATAAAATGTAAGAAAATGGTATAAAATGTCAACCACTGTTCCACAAATCCCAAGATCCCAAGATGCAACTTAAAATGTCTTGTTTTGTCCCAAACAAATATCATTAAACATTACTGTTACATGTAGAAGTATATGATCTCAAACAGATACTTCTCATCAACATACCATGGAAATGAACTGTATTTTCCGTATGGTTTTTCAGGTGCCTCTGGATCGCACTCTCATTAGGCCCGTTTGCACTGCAGGAACTTCGGGGTAAATTTACGGGGCCGGGGCCGTCGGTGCGTGTCTCCACTGCAGGAACCACCCCTGAAGGACAGAGTTCCAGAACTTTTACAGGGGTTAAACAAGTCCCTGCCTCGGAGTAGGTATTCAGAACGGCCCCGAAAAACTCCTGGCTGGGGCTTGGGGGTCACTTGGTGCTGATTGGATATACTCAAGGCGGAATGTGACGTCAACAAAAAGCAACAAAATAGCCGGCATTTTTAAAACTCAGCAGACGAGGTTTAGCTCGTTCATAGCTTCCACCGCCATGTAAACAAATTCAATAACCGGTCCGTGAAAAACATATTTTTTCCAGCGGATATCTTAGTTACAACATGATTGAGCTAGCAAAGCAGTTTTGTGTTGCTATGTGTGGTATTTATTAAGTTTTAGGAAATCACGATGTCTAGAAAGCATCAGACTGCAGCTGACAGGGACAGCTAACAGCAGCAGCAAAGCTAACATCAGGACGTCATCTGTTAAAAGCCTCCCGTTGTCGGATACGACATGAAACTACTCCAGTTAGCTCAATCATGTTGTAACTAAGACATCCGCTGGAAAAAATATTTTTTTCACGGGCCACTTTGTGAGTTTAGTGAGTTATTACAGACACCGCTATCGGCTAACAGCTAACAGCTAACAGCGTCCCTACGCCACTACGTCGGCCCGGTTAAAATGGTTGCGCAACGATTACATCACATCCAGAGCCCGGTAACTTTACAGGAACCTTCCTCCTACTCCGCTCTCTCAGTGGAGACACGACGGTTGAGAGGGCCGAGCGAGGGGACGTTCCTGTAGTAGTTCCTGCCCCCAAAATAGTACCAGGAACTTCTTCAGTGGAAACGGGCCTATTTTTGGTTTTAAATTTGGGGCAGAGAGGACACAAAAAATTCGGATGGTTAAAGGGTTGTGTGCCCCAGGCTGGCTTCGTCACTCAAAATAGAGGGGTGCATCTGAAAAAAGGAGAAGTCAATCAACATTGATGGCTCGAAAACATACTGAACATCAACCATATTTTACTGATCTAAAGGACTCATGGTATGGATATGTATCCACATGTGTATGTGTATTAACCCTTTAATATCTCTCAAAGACAGAAATGCAGATAAGCCCCAATAGCGGACACATACACACACTAGAGTGTGGCGATCCAAGCTCGACGGTACCCGTTGGGTCGGGCCGGGTTTGGTCAAAAATGTAGCTATAAATTGTATTCGGGCTCAGGTCGGATTCGGTCAGCTTTCAGTGAAAATGTAGTGTAAAAATGAATAAAATCCTATTGTCTGTCCTGTTTATTGCTTGGGCACTGTTATTTACGTGACAACACCTGAACATAACATACACATACACACATTGGCTGTTTGTTTCTACCTCTCCCCTCGCTGGAAGTCTCGGACCTCCAGCCGCCCGTCTCCGCCTTGATTAAACGCTGAAAATAAAATAAAAGAGGGAGACAGGTTTTTCCTATTTAATCTTATTTTGTTTTATTTCTCCCTCTCCTCTCGCTGGAAGCGTCGGACCTCCCGCCTCCCGCTCCCGTCTCAAACACGGAGGTCTCCCTCTCCGCTGAGCACCCAAGGCGCACGCCCGGACTGTTAAATAGCCTGAAACCGTAACAACTGTGTGACACAAACTCAATGCTTTGGTCATTAAATAATGTTGGGCTCGGTTCAGGCTCGGACAGAAATATGCGGCCCGTGCCGCACTCTAACACACGGAAAACTGGACATCAGCATATCATCAGTTTGTAAGAAAAACCCGGACGCCCTGGACTGGACGTGAAAAGTAGACATGTCCGGGCAAAAGAGGATGTTTGGTCAGCCTACCATTACCTAACACAAAGAGAAATGTTAACGGCTCGTTTCTCCTCTGACACGCCACATACCTGTGTGCCGCCACGGCTCCGTTGTCCAGATACTACTGGGCAGTCATGACACCAACGAAAGAGGAAATTACTGGACCTGTAGTCGGACTTCTCTGTCGCCGGTAAGCCGTTATCTTGCGTTTGTCAGCTGCTCTCATGTTCCCTCCTTTTGTGAAGGTCTTGTTGCCCTCCTCTGCCAACCAGGCGTCATATGCCCCGCAGCGTATTCCCCCGACATTTGTTCGGAATATTTCAAAACTTCTAGCTTTAAATTAACACTGAAGTTGCGTCTTGTCGCCATCTTATCTGTTTACAATCAGCTGAGAGTGTGCAACTGCGCATGTGTGTGGATGAGGGTTCATGTGTGTGTGTGGATGTGAGTCTCTGTGTCTGTGTGTGTCTGTAATCCGGGTCTAGCGCTCAATAAATGCCAAAACGGCAAATAAACACGTCCGGTTAATAAAAGAGGCCGGCGTTTATTTATTAAATTTTTTTTTTGACCCGGTTACTAAAAGAGGCCGGCTGCTAATAAACCTCCATTTTGTGCGCTGAGCAGTAGGCAGCTCTGTCCCACCGATCTCAAAACAGCAGGAACTGACAATTAAAGGTAATGTACCTACTCATATGACTATAGGGATTACGGCAATAGGCGAATTTGCCAAAATGTCAAACTATCCCTTTATATGTAACATCACTTTCTTTTCATATTAGCCTTTGAGAAAGTCATTAAATGTTGTTCAATGTTTTTAATAATTGGGTGAAAATGAAATTTAAAAACAGTCCCATGATTGCTCCTCACTTTGGTTTTATTCATATTCCACATATTAAACAAAGTAATAGTTTACTCAGTCGCTATTTCAGCTTGAGTAGCTTTTACCACCAACAGATGCTGATTACCACACATCTAGTCTCCTAACATCCTGTTGAGTAGATGAACATGTTTGGAGTAGACCATTGGTGGCAAAGACTTTTTTGTGCGTCTGGGCAACTTACACATATGTACACATTTTCATCTTCCTACTCCAAAAAAACCCCTATAGGGAGGGGGTTTTGAAAATCTCAAGGGGGCGCTATATAGAGGTATTTTGTCCCCCCCATCGGCGACGCCCCTATCAGATGTAAGAGCTCGCCATTCTTGACCCGTGTATTCATTTTCATGATGATATGAGGTCGCTGAAGCCATCAAAAATCCAAACGTATTTGGTGGCGAGGGAGGCGCTATCGCAGCCACACCCCTTGATACAGGGAAAAGCTTTTAATAACTTTTCATCAGCATGGTCTCTGGATGAACTGTAAAAAATTTGAAGTTGATTGGATGAAATCCCTAGGACTAGTGCATTAAAATACAACATGTGGAAATCATGCCAAAATGACAAGTCAAAATCAGAATGGCCGACTTCCTGTTTGGAGTAGACCATTGGTGCCAGAGACTTTTATATGCGTCTGGACAACATAAACATGTGTACCAATTTTCATCTTCCAACTCCAAATAAACCCCTATGGAGAGGGTTTTTTGAAAATTTCAAGGGGGCACTATAGAGGCATTTTGTCCCCCCCATGGGCGACGCCCCTATCAGATGTAAAAGCTCGCCATTCTTGACCTGTGTATCAATTTTCATGAGAAGATGAGGTCGGTGAAGCCATCAAAATGCCAAACGTATTTGGTGGCGAGGGATCGATAGTCGCCACACTTCCACATGGACACCATTAGACGTAGCTTCACAGCGTTCATAAGGTAGCTTCACCAACTTGTTCTGCATGCATTGAAAGTTGAATGTTGAAAGTTAGAAGCATTTTGAAGTTTGGGAAAGGGGCGAAATTGCGGCACGAAATGTCGCAAGAATAATAATAATAATAATTAAAGCTGCAAGCAGCTGTGATCGGGCCCTCGCTCCCCCATGCAACTGCGGGGGCCTGAGGCACACGGGGGCTGTGACGCGAAGCGAGGAAAAACCTGGCAGGAGCGAAAAAACGCAATGTTTCGTTCATCTACCAGGTGGCGCTGCGAGCGTAACCAGATGTGGCCAGGTGCCTTCAGGGGTGGACCCTCATCACACATGTGAAATATCGAGCAAATCGGATGCATGAAGGATTTATACCAAGTTGATGTTCCGTGGCGAAGGATGAAAAGTCGCCACTGCCTCCGCAGCAGGCTGCAAAATGACAGGTCACGTGTGTCACTGTGGAGATTCATCAACTTGATCGTCATGTGGCCACAAAATATAGTTGATCAGGTCAGGAGCTTGAGGTTGGTGTTTGTCGGTGTAAAAGATGGCATTGCTTGTTTCTACAAGGGGGCGCCATGAGCAAGATTGCCTACGAGCATATGGAGGCTTTGAGGGCGGGGATCTTATCATGTACAGAAATTTTGAAGCAGTTTGGATGAATTATGTGGGAGAGAGAGCTGCTTGAATATGCATGGCGATGGATCAAAAATGGCAGCGCCATAGCAGCCACGCCCTTTGACCTACAGACAGGCAGAGCACAAATTTTGATCAGCATGGTGTCTGGATGATCTGTTAAAAATTTGAAGTCGATTGGATGAAATCCCTANGGATGATCTGTTAAAAATTTGAAGTCAATTGGATGAAATCCCTAGGACTAGTTCGTTAAATACAACATGTGGAAATCACGCCAAAATGACAAGTCAAAATCAAAATGGCCGACCTCCTGTTTGGAGTAGACCATTGGTGGCAGAGACTTTTATGTGCGTCTGGACAACATACACATGTGTACCAATTTTCATGTTCCAACTCCAAAAAAAACCCTATGGGGAGGGGGTTTTGAAAATTTCAAGGGGGCGCTATAGAGACATTTCGTCCCCCCCATGGGCGACGCCCCTATCAGATGTAAGAGCTCGCCATTCTTGACCTGTGTATCAATTTTCATGAGCATATGAGGTCGTTGAAGCCATCAAGAAGCCAAACGTGTTTAGTGGTGAGGGATCGATAGTTGCCACGCCCCCACATGGACATCATTAGACGTAGCTTCACAGCGTTCATAAGGTAGCTTCATCAACTTGTTCTGCATGCATTAGAAGATCAACTTGTTCTGCATGCATTAGAAGTGGAATGAAGTTGATGCGGTCAAGTTTGTGGCATTAGTATATGTTAAAGTAAAGGGCGTTCTGGGTGGAGCCATCATCATGTCATGTCATCAGCAAGTTTGAAGCTGCTACGATCAAGTATGTGGGTGGGAGAGCCCTTCGAAATTCGATGGTAAGAAAACGAAAAGTCGTCAAAATTTATTACGCCCTAGCGGCCACGCCCCTTGACATAGAGAAAAGCTTTTAATAACTTTTGATCAGCATGTTGTCAGGATGATCTGTAGCCAATTTGAAGTCGAAATCCCTAGGAGGAGTTCGTTCAAATTTAAGTTGTGGAAATTGCCGTAATGAAAAAATTCAAAACAAAATGGCCGACTTCATGTTGGGATTTTACCATGACGTCAAGAGACTTTTTGTGCGTCTCAGTATGATACATGTGCGTACCAAATTTCGTTTGCCTACGACAAACTAACCCCAATTGGGAGGGTTTTTGAAAATTTGTAGGGGGCGCTATTTTGGCATTTCGCGTCGACGATGTGCAACCGCCCAAAAATATCGAATTTCGGATCCGGCCGGACGAATGTGGAAAGTTAGAAGCATTTTGAAATTTGGGAAAGGGGCGAAATTGGGACACGAAATGTCGGAATAATAATAATAATAATAATAATGATAATAATAATAATAATTAAAGCTGCAAGCAGCTGTGATCGGGCCCTCGCTCTCCCGCGTCTACGCGGGGGGCCAGTAACACGCATCACTGAAGCGGTTATGTGAAAACTCAGAGTAAATTAACCCTGACGTGGTGTGACGTTTCATCTTCCTACTCCAAAAAAACCCCTATGGGAAGGGTATGTTGAAAATTTCAAGGGGGCGTTATAGAGGCATTTTGTCACCCCCCATGGGCGACGCCCCTATCAGATGTATGAGCTCGCCATTTTTGACCTGTGTATCAATTTCATGTGAATATGATGTCGCTGAAGCCATCAAAAAGCCAAACATATTTGGTGGCGAGGGCAACGTCACAGTAGCCACACCCCTTGACATAGAGAAAAGCTTTTAATAACTTTTGATCAGCATGGTCTCAGGGGCTGAGGCTGTTGAGCAACCAGGGGCTGCGGGGAGACCCAGAGCAGGCGTGAATTGGTGGTGTAAATGTGGGGCTTACTGGCCACTTTATTAGGTACACTTGTGCAATCTAATACAAGTCAATACAACAGTTCTGCCACACATTGTACATTTACAAAGCTTTTACTTTTTCAGCTTTTGTCAGAAAGGTGATTATTCTACTTTATTGTTGAGATCGTAGTGGGTGGTGTTGGTGTACTGGAGTGCAATATATTTAAAAGTGTTGCTAATATTTGTCCCCCCTTAGACAAAATTAGGAGGCCACCACAGTACACCACCACCATTCACTGTGACCTCAATAATAAACAAAGTAGAGTCATCACTTTCTAGACGATGTCAACAATAACCGAAAATTTATAAGCTTCAGGGAAAAAAATCATGGTATAGTCGTTTTACTGGATTGCATTAGATTAGACAGGTGTACACAAAGTGGCCAGTGACTGTATGTTACATACATACAGATTTCCTCAAATAGTAGCCAAGGCTACTATTAACAAAATAATAGTTTGGGACCAGGCTACAAATAGGGGCAGGCTACTGTTTGAAGGAGGCTTTCAATTAAAAAAATTCAAAAAAAATCACAGCCTAATTTGAAAACACAAATACTGTATTTTTTTAATTTAAACAGCAGAAATATTTATGTAAACCTGTCTTTACAGTAAAAATGAATATTTTCTATATAGTATTACAAAGAAAGTACTGTATTATTTATAGTAACAACGTTTACATTAACAGTAAAAATAGTTTTTGGTGTTTTTGTAAATCACCAATATTTACTATTGACTACAGCACAGTGTACTAGTTGTCCTGCCTTGAAACAACGAATCATCTCATCCTCTGTACCATCTGCAGCCACCGTGATGCCACACACCTTACAAGACAACATGCCACAAATTAATTTTAAAAGTAGGCTACATTCATAATAATGACTTTTTATCTTTTGATTAGGAATAGCAATTTCTTTTTTTCCATTACTGGCGAAAATGGGCTTCCATAAATAAAGATGGTTACACACCCTAAGCAGGCGTCATATGCCAGCTGTTTCCACTTGCCACACAATAAATAGAACATAAGTCTTTAAGCTAGTTAATATTTTCTCCATCAGCTATCATTCTAAACAAGACTGCTGCTGTACATATAACATGAATCTACCTACACATTATTTACATATTTAACAATGTCAAACACAACACAGAAGACCCAAAGCAACCACATTGACTACATCTCCCAGAAAGCCCAGCGCTCTGGGAGCATGTGCGAAGCAGTCTCGAGACGGCAGCGCGGACATGTGAAGACACAGCCTGTGTTTACATACTGCACTAGCCTTGGACTAATACGTTCATTGCATGAACATCTTGAAAACGAACCCCGTTTTTTGTTTGGGGGTTCCCGGTCTCGACTGATTCACGTCTCCATAAACGTTCAAATCAACCATGTAATGTACTAACTGCATAGTCACAGATTTCCAACCATGTAATGTACTAACTGCATAGTCACAGATTTCACACTTACTACCAATGTGCAATACACCTCCCAACTGCTAAAGTGGCGCTGTGGCGCAGTAGAAAGCCGGTGCACTCATTCATTGCAGGACGAAGAAGGGGCGAAGAAAATTTCAAGACATCCCGAGATAAAATGCATGTTTATTGAACAATAACGGATATACAAACACACGACAAACCCTGCACACCCGCACGTGCACGAAACACAACACAATGCTCTACAACAGACCACGGAGTCAAACATTAGTCCACATTAGCTCAGCGAGTGTTCAACCACCGACATGTCTCAGCTAACATCGACCACCGAGAATGCTCCCGGGAGTTAGCCGAGTGCTAACCGAGTGAGATGCGCTATACACACATTAGAGGCTGAACGCTTATAACACTAATAAACCACAAATTATAAGTTACCTAAAGCACGTCGGGATAGCGTGGTGAACGTCAACACACAACCATTTATTAATAATTCAGCCGTAACAACTGTGTGGCACAAACTCAGTGCTTTGGTTATAAATAATGTCGGGCTCGGTTCGACTTCGAACAGAAATATGTGGCTGTGCCGCACTCTAACACACACACACAAACACACGGAAAAACATTATCAGTTTATAAAAAAACCCCGGACGCACCGGACGGGACGTGAAAAGTGGACATGTCCGGGCAAAAGAGGACGTTTGGTCAGCCTAACGCCGTTAACGTTACCTAACACAAAGAGAAATGTTAACGGCTCGTTTCTCCTCTGACATGCCACATACCTGTGTGCTGCCACGGCTTGGTTGTCCAGGTACTGGGCAGTCATGACACCAACGAAAGAGGAAATTACTGGACCTGGAGACGGTAAGCCGTTATCTTGCGTTTGTCAGCTGCTCTCATGTTCCCTCCTTTTGTGAAGGTCTTGTTGCCGTCCTCTGCATACCAGGCGTCATATGCCCCGCGGCGTATTCCCCAGACATTTGTTCGGAATATTTCAAAAAGTCTAGCTTTAAATGAACACTGAAGTTGCGTCTTGTCGCCATCTTATCTGTTTACAATCAGCTGAGAGTGTGCAACTGTGCATGTGCGGTCTCTTGTTTTTATGACGGTAGCGTCAGGAGCAGCCAAAGACCACCTGGTGGCAAGATAGTTATCTACCAGTGTTCATAAACAAAAGAATATTGGTCATGGCCAAGATAAAGATAGATAATTATGTACAGTTAATGCGTTCAAGGTCTTCTGACTCTTTAAAAGTTGACATGGTGTCTCTAGCTCAAAGTATGAGGTTGAAAGTCGATGAGTTTTGAAGAGGATTTGAAGATTTTCCAATTTACTTCCATTCACACTAATTAGACTGCCACCAGAGCACCACCTATTGGCCGATTTGCACCGAATTTTGCACAAACCCTCTTCGGGCCATGTAACACAATTAGCAAAAGTGTTGTGGTAATCGGACTGTATTTGGTCAAGATTTGAAAGACTGAAAAGACTGTCTGTTTTGAAAACAATGTGCAGGAATTTGTTGTTTTATATTTTGGCCGTTTTTTGGACAATCAGAATTCTTTTCAGAACTTTTTGTCAGGAGGGTTGACAGATGCTACATGCAAAGTTTGGTGCAAATCGGTCAAATCGCCTAGGAGGAGTTCGAAAAAGTACGTTTTTGATTTGTCGCGATTTAGCGAATGGAAATTTACCGCGAAAGTGGGCGTGGCTTACACCACACAATTCAGCTGAATTCAGAGAACACGTAAATAGAAGGTTTAACAATGTGCAACATATTATGTGGGAGTTATTAGCCAAAAACGCTTTTGCATTGAAAATAGTGCCACCTGCTGGTCATTTTTGGTGTGTGAGTTACAGGGGCCAGTCT
>NC_065516.1:4679-5931 GCF_006386435.1 Epinephelus moara | reverse complement strand
AATATGAATCATGTGAAGTTTGGTGGAGATTGGACCATTTATGCCAAAGCTACAGCAATTTCGTTTTTCATGGCGAGACCTCAAGATTCAACCCTCAGCAGCGGGCACGGCATTCAACATTGGGCAAATCCTGTGATAACTTTTGGTCACAATGTAGTTACGCTTACATACACCAAGTTTGGAGCCAATCTGATCAAATCTGTAGGACAAGTTCGTTAATTTACAAGCCCTCGAAATGGTCAAAAATGCACAAAAATGGCACAAGTAAATTCAAAATGGCGGACTTCCTGTTGGGTTTGGAGCATGGCTCCAACAGGCTTTTTTGTACGTGATAGACTGTTACAGGTGCCTACCAAGTTTCATACATGCAGGTCAAACCAGTTTTGGGGGCTGCTTAATTGAAATATTCTAGGGGGCGCTGTTGAGCCATCTTGGTGCATCAAAGCACAAAAATCACATCAGACAACAGGATTTGCGACCTGTGATGTGTATGCCACGTTTGGTGAGTTTTCAAGCATCCCTCGTCCCTTCAAAACAACATTGTGTTTGATGGCGAACAAGGTGGCGCCACGGTGACAGCGTTTGATGAAAACTCAAAAGCTTCATTTTTAAGCATCATCAAGGTCTAACGACTTAGACCAGGAAGTTTGAGGTGGGTCTGATTAACCTGCTAGAAGCGGGACATCAAAGAATGTATAAAGTAGCTTTCTGTTGCCAGAAGGTGGCGCTATGGTGGTGATTCAAAATTCCTCTGTAGATGTGTTCAGAGCTGGACTGTCATCATATGTGTGAAGTTTTGGCAAGATATTCCCATGTGGAGTCAAGTTACAGCAACGTTTATCATCACAGCGAAACATCAAAGTTCGACGCCAGGCCGTGGCCACGCCCTTTGACGAAAACTCACAGTTTCCACAATAAAGCGTCATCAACGTCTTATGACTTTTTTCACCAAGTTTGAAGTGGATCTGGTCAAATCTGTAGGAGATGTACATTAAAGTCTAAAACATGACATTTCCAGTTGCCATTAGGGGGCGCTATGTTAATCTCTAATTATTGACATGTAGATGTGTTCAGGGCGGGACTGTCATCAATCCTGTGAAGTTTGGGCAAGATTGGACCATGTATGCTGGAGTTATAAACTACTTCCTGTTTAGTGGCGAGACCCCTAACTTTGATGCCATCCCACGGTCACACGCATTGACGAAAACTCAAGCTTTTGATAACTTTTCATCTTCAAGGTCTTGGGATGGGA
>NC_065516.1:0-4369 GCF_006386435.1 Epinephelus moara | reverse complement strand
GGTTGCACAAAGACCAAGCCAGGATGAGCAGACACAGATTCATCAAGCCAGGTGAAACCAATCCTGGATCAGTGCGCGCATGCGGCTTCCTCAAATAGACCCCGCCATCAATCACAGATTCACCGATTCACCATGGCAACGAGAGCAGCGCACTTTACCCTGTTGGAGGCAGAAATCCTCATGGAGGCTTACGAAGAGGTAAAGGATCATATCACAAAGAAAGGCAACACCGCCACAGCTATAAAACAACAAGAGAAAGCGTGGCAAAGTTGCAGACTGCCTGAATGCGTAAGTAGTGCACAAATACACACTCACTGCTCCGCTGAAACCATCACAATTACAATCCAATAGTTAATTAACATCTCCAAAAATGTAGCTGTACTCTGATTATGAATCAGTTGAAACTGTAAGTGAAATTGAAATTGTAAATGTAACTCCATCAGACTGTATAACTCTTTGATAAAGAGATGAGCTCACTGACTTAATTGAATTTCCCTTTGGGATAAATAAAGTTCCTCTTATCTTAAGTTATCTTGTGTTTGCTCCTCATGCTCCATGTGTATGCTGATTGATCATAAGAATATATATAGAATATATGTAGTATATGTAATCCCCTGATTTTGTGAATAGGAAATCCTTTCACAGTATTAATGTTCAGGTGAACATGACGTTTTGCTATTGTCGATTAATGAACACTGTGCATTGCTTGTGATGTGCATTGATTGGTTTAATAGTCTTCATCTTATAATTTCAGATGGTCTGCAGTGCTGACTATCTGATCAGCAATGTTGTGGCAAAGTGGCCTGGGTCGGTCCATGACTCCCGAGTCTATCAGCGCCTATCACAAAGTGAGCCACACAGCCCCTATTAATAACCACTTTTTACATCATGGCTGTGTCAAGAATGTCACTCTATTTATGAGGTTGTGATGTTGAGATTTTGTATTGACAGGTGAATTCTCTGGTGTGTTGCTGGCGGACAGGGGGTATGCCTGCCAGCCTTTTCTCCTCACACCATACACAGACCCTCAGGAAGCACAGCAGGCCTATAATCATGCCCATGCCAGGACAAGGGCCAGGATCGAAATGACTTTTGGCCTCCTGAAGGCACGCTTTCACTGTCTTAACCACTTAAGGGTCAGCCCTTTGAGGGTATGTGACATCACTGTGGCCTGTGCTGTCCTCCACAATGTGGCCTGCCTGAGGAAGGAGAGGGCCCCCAGAGTGCCATCACACATGACTGGGACAATCCTGCCATCTTCCCTGATGACGACAGTGGTCGGCTGGTCAGGGACCAATATGTGTTAAATTATTTTAGTTAACATGCATGCTGTGAATTTCAGTTAAATATGTCCTGGAGTGGCAGAGACGCATGCTGTGAACTTCAGTTAAATATGGCCTGCTTTGGCAGAGGAATTTGTGTTTTTTTAATTCAATTTAAATTGATTTGGCCTCTTATGTTGTCTGTGTTGTATACTGTGTGTATACAAGCTTGCAGGGAGGCTACTGCATCCATTCATTTGTCTCTTCATTTGTTGTGTATGGATTTGTCCTGCATTTATTTCAGTGTGCAGACATGCGGGGTGTATCATATACAGACCTTTGAATGTGTATTTATTCTTGTGTTGTATAATATGCTTTGATTCCGTGCTTTCTATCTTGTAGAGTCACTGTGTGACTTCAGTTTTGAAAGGAGCTGATGGTTTATTTGCTTTGATTTATCCTTATTCAATAAAGGAACATCATGTTACTCTTTGATGTGTATTTATGTTTATATGGGATGTGTATTTTATATGTAGTCTATGGGAAACTGTAAATTATCTAATGATTGCAAAATCATCTAAAATCATCATTTATCTAAAATGATTGCAATTAATGATCACAAATGTTTAAATAATGACAGTGGGTCTGGATGAATGTGATAACAATGTGCAGTGGGCAGTGGAATAACTATTGGTTTCCGTTTGTGGTGACTGCTGACTGAGATAAGGGATGAGATTGAATAGGAACTTAGCCTGGTCTGGAGCAGGCTAGCTCCACAGAATAAATCTCCATGGTAACTTATGTCATAACATATCCCGCTGTCCACTATCCCGCTTTTGTGCAACCGGATCACGGATAAGTTGAGCCAGGATAACCAAGATATCCCGGCCTGATCCCTTATCCTAGTTTTGTGCAATAGGCCCCTGCTCGGGCCCTGATAAACAGCACGATTACAAAAGGGTCCTCACGGACGACTTCGTCGTCACTCGGGCCCTAATAATAATAAACAGCGCAATTACAAAAGGGTCCTCACGGATGACTTCGTCATCGCTCGGGCCCTAATAATAAATAAGAAAGAGCTGCAGAGTGTCAGGCACTCATTCCACATTTTTCTCACTGTGGAGGAACTAAGGGAGGCTGAGTTGAAGATCATTGGGTTCTGTCAGAGAAAAAGGTTCCCAGAGGAGTTTTCCAGGTTCCAGAAGTAGAGCTTAGATTCTCTGACCGAAGCCCGAGCCCGGCCCGCGGGCCCAAACCGGGTCGGGCCGGGACCCCCCACCCCTCTGACGGGCCCAGGCCGGGCCCGGTCAGATATGAGAGAGAGAGAGGGAGAGAGTCAGATATGAGAGAGAGAGAGAGAGAAATGGCTACAGGTTGGGGGTTGTAATTCACACATGCAGAAAGAGAGAGAGACGGGGGGTGGTAGAGATAAGTGGGAGGGACAGCGGCTTTCCGTGCCTCCAAAAAATATGCCCTATTCATTCAGTGTTTACCCAACATGCTCAATACATGGACATGCAATGACAAATTGTCATTAACTTATCACGTCATAAAAAACAATGAAAATATGGACTTACCCATGTTTAAAATGACCTGTTGAAGTGAAAAAACGAGTACTGACAGGAACAGACAAGTGGAGTCGATGTTTAACCGGCGCGGAGAGCGCAGGAGAAATGCGCTGCCTGTGTGGACAGTCAAGCGCCTGCGAGTACACTCGCAGGACTTCCGCGGCACTAACGCGCTCGGTGTGTCCTTAGCGTTAATTTTAACAGCCAACTTATTGGAAAATGTCGGGTTTAAATCGGGCTCGGGCCGTTAACTACAGTTAATCGGACGGGCCGGGCCAGTCCTGGACATAACGTGCACGGGCTCGGGCCGGGTCGGGCTGAATTTTTGGGCCCGATCTAAACTCTATCCAGAAGGGACAGAGCGTGAAACGAACAAGCCACATATACAAGTTGAATCCGGTGTTTGATGATGGTGTCTTGAGAGTCGGTGGACGGCTCATTAGGGCAGCCATGCCTGAAGAGTCGAAGCATTCGGTCATATTGGCAAAAGATCTGCACATCTCTGACATCATTCTAAGACAAGTCCACCAGGAAGTCGGCCACTGTGGTAGAACCCACATGTTGGCGAGACTACGCCAGAAGTATTGGATTACTGGGGCCAGTGTGGCTATAAGAAAGATCTTGGCGAAATGTGTTGTGTGCAGATGGATACAGGGACATCCGGCCAGCCAACAAATGTCAGATTTGCCACTCAATAGAGTACGTCCAGATGAACCACCATTCACTTCAGTGGGAGTACATTGTTTTGGTCTGTTTGATACAAGACGTGGAAGATCTCACGTGAAAAGGTATGGAGTTATATTCACCTGTTTAGCTTTGAGAGCTGTTCATATCGAAGTAGCAGTGGATACAGATTCTTTCATCAACGCCTTACGTCGGTTTATAGCAAGACGGGGCCAAGTCAAAGAACTCTGTTCAGACAATGGTACGAACTTTGTGGCCGCTGACAAAGAGTTAAAGAGACATATTGACCAATGGAATCAGTCTCAGATTCATGAGGAGCTCCTGCAGAGAGGGATTAAGTGGACCTTTAATCCTCCAACTGGTTCCCACTATGGAGGAGCCTGGGAGAGACTAATTCGCTCCGTCAGGAAGGTCCTCAACTCTACTTTGAGAGTGCAAAGGCTTGACAAAGAAGGTCTCCACATGGTGCTGTGTGAGGTTGAAGGTATTCTTAATAACAGACCCATAACAAAGGCATACACAGACCCTAATGACCTTGAGGCTCTGAGTCCTAACCATCTTCTGCTCCTCAAAGGTCAACCGTCTTTACTACCTGGTGTCTTTGTGAAGGAGGATGTCTATGCTGTCCGCAGATGGAAGCAAGTACAATACATGTCTAATCTGTTTTGGAAAGATGGACAAAAGAATACCTGCCACAGCTTCAGGAACATCAAAAGTGGAACAGAGTCAAGCGCAACTTCATTCCTGATGACATCGTACTCATTGTTGATGACTCTGCACCCCGTAACTCGTGGATTATGGGGAGAGTTGTTGAGGCTGTTCAAGACAAAAGAGGACTTGTACGACAAGTGAAGA
>NC_065515.1:45627670-45629023 GCF_006386435.1 Epinephelus moara | reverse complement strand
AGTGAGGCGATCAGGCCCAGCTGTTAAGGTGAGAGGCACATTGACTGCTAGTAATTCCTCCCGGATGTTGCCACTGGTATCTCTTCAGTCTTCTGTGCTTTCTCTTAAGCATCCTGTCCTGGTGGATTCTGGTTCTGATGCCAATCTTATGGACTCTTATCTCGTCAGGAAGCTGGGTCTTAGAACTCTTCCCCTCGACCAACCACTGGATGCCAGTGCTCTGGATGGAAGAATTATCTGTAAGGTCACTCACCGCACTCAGACACTTCTTCTGTCATTCCCAGACTGCCACACAGAGCACATCAGTTTTCACGTCTTTCATGCCCCTCAACATCCATTCATCCTGGGTCACCCCTGGCTCCAGACTCACAATCCTCATATAGACTGGTCTACTGGTCAAATCTTGTCATGGGGGAAAGACTGTTACCAGGACTGTTTTGCTTCAGAATCTCAGCCTGCTGAGGAGTTTCCAGATCTCTCCAAGGTTCCTTCCTGTTACCACGAACTCAAGGAGGTTTTCAGCAAGGCCCGAGCCACCTCTCTGCCCCCTCATCGGTCCTACGACTGCGCCATAGACCTGCTGCCTGGTACTTCACCACCTAGGGGCCGCCTGTACTCTCTGTCAGCTCCTGAAACCCAGGCTATGAGGAGGTATGTAGAGGAATCGCTGGCTGCTGGGATTATTCGTCCTTCCTCCTCTCCGGCTGGTGCAGGGTTNCTCCAAGGTTCCTTCCTGTTACCACGAACTCAAGGAGGTTTTCAGCAAGGCCCGAGCCACCTCTCTGCCCCCTCATCGGTCCTACGACTGCGCCATAGACCTGCTGCCTGGTACTTCACCACCTAGGGGCCGCCTGTACTCTCTGTCAGCTCCTGAAACCCAGGCTATGAGGAGGTATGTAGAGGAATCGCTGGCTGCTGGGATTATTCGTCCTTCCTCCTCTCCGGCTGGTGCAGGGTTTTTCTTTGTGGACAAGAAGGACAAATCCCTGCGGCCCTGCATCGATTACAGAGGACTCAATGACATCACCATTCGTAACAGGTACCCCCTTCCGTTGATCTCTAGTGCTTTTGAACAGTTAAATGGTGCTAAGGTGTTCACTAAACTAGATTTGAGAAACGCTTATCATTTGGTTAGAATACGGGAGGGGGACGAATGGAAAACTGCCTTTAACACCCCTAGTGGTCATTATGAATACCTGGTTATGCCATTTGGACTCACTAATGCCCCTGCAGTATTTCAAGCTCTTGTCAATGACGTCCTTCGGGACATGCTTAATGTATTTGTTTTTGTATATCTGGACGATATTCTGATCTTCTCCCCTGATGAGCAAACACACATTCAGCACGTGCGGC
>NC_065515.1:45625190-45627105 GCF_006386435.1 Epinephelus moara | reverse complement strand
GGTACTGTTGCATCATGTGTTTCGCCTTCATGGTTTTCCCAGGGATGTGGTGTCTGACCGGGGTCCACAATTCATAGCACAGTTCTGGCGGGCCTTCTGTGTTCTCATTGGAGCATCTGCCAGTCTCTCCTCTGGACATCATCCTCAGACTAATGGTCAGACGGAACGGCTGAACCAGGAATTAGAGACCAGTCTACGCTGCCTCACCTCTCAGAGTCCCAACACCTGGAGCAGGCAACTCACCTGGGTTGAGTATGCACATAACTCTCTGCCATGTTCCTCAACTGGTCTCTCACCTTTCCAATGTGTTTATGGTTATCAGCCTCCACTTTTCCCAGCTCTGGAGACAGAGGTTAGCGTGCCATCCGCGCTGGCCCTGGTCCGCCGCTGTCGCAACACGTGGGCCCGGGCCCGACGCACTCTGCTTCGCAACTCCAAGCGCTACAAGAAGGCAGCAGATCAGCGCCGCACCCCTGCACCTATCTACAGGACAGGTCAGAAGGTATGGCTGTCCACAAAAGACTTACCCCTTCGGGTGGAATCCAGGAAGCTCACCCCCAGGTTCGTAGGCCCATTTCCTGTCTCCAACTCCCCAGAACCATGAGAGTCCACCCTGCCTTCCATGTGAGCCGTATTAAGCCTGTGATGAGAGTCCATTGGTCCCGGCCATCCGGCCCCCTCCGCCCCCCCGGGTCATTGATGGGGGTCCTGTGTATACTGTTAACAAGCTCCTGGGGGTCCGCCGTTGTGGCCGGGGGTTTCAGTACCTGGTGGATTGGGTGGGGTATGGTCCAGAGGAACGGTCCTGGGTTTCAGCCAGCAACATTTTGGATCCGTCCCTGATTCGGGACTTCCACCGGTCCCATCCTGGGGATCCAGGGCCGCCAGGTGTCGGCCATAGAGGGGGGGGTACTGTCACACCTCGCCTTGTTAGTTAAGTTACTTTTTGTTTCTCACATTTATCTTTGTTGTTTTATTTTGAAACTCACCTGTTGTCTCATTTCAGGTCCTTCACTTCCTGCCCTCGTGTTTTCCCACCTGTGTTATTACCTGCCCCGCCCCTAATGTGTTGCACCTGTGTCTCATTATCTCCCCTCCCTGTAGAGTATTTAGTCTGCTTGTTTTCTCCCCTCTGTGCCAGTTCGTCTTGTTTCTTTGTGACAGCGTTCCAGCGTTTTTTCCTTGTGAGTCTTCAGTGTTTTTTGACCAACTGCTACTCTTTTTGACCCTGCTTTTTGCCTGCTGTCTCTGTACCTTTGCCTCCGCTGTTTGACCTCCTGTGTACCGACTTTGGCAAGATTAAAGGACAAGTTTGTGTTTTCCACTGTGCACGAGTCTGCTTTTTAGTCCCTGCGTATGTCAGTCTTTACAAGATCAGCTGATTGTGCTGAGGCCGGCCGGCTTGGCGGCCAGAACATCGGAGATACTAGCTGAACTGTGGAGGAAAACACACAGAGGATGCAGGGGAGGAAGTAAACAGCAGCGAAAAAAGCAGAGTTGAGACAACGGAGGCTTATGGAGAAGAGAAGATATAAGCCGTGTCTCCCCTCTCTCGTCATGGGCAACGTGAGGTCACTGGAAAATAAGATGGACGAGCTGACAGCGGTCGCCAGGAGTCAGAAGGAGTACCGGGAATGTAGTCTTATGTGCTTCACTGAGACATGGCTTCACCAGGACATTCCCGACAACAACGTCTCCATCAGCGGCTTTCAGACTGTTCGCGCCGACCGGGACTGCACCGAGAGCGGTAAGCGCAAAGGAGGGGGGCTTGCCGTTCTAGTAAATAACCGCTGGTGCAGTCCTGACCATATTTCTATTAAGGAACAAATCTGTTGCCCGGACATTGAACTGTTTGCTGTTGGACTCAGGCCGTATTATTTGCCCAGGGAGTTTTCACATGCCATTATTGTAACTG
>NC_065515.1:45620800-45624628 GCF_006386435.1 Epinephelus moara | reverse complement strand
TATGCGCAATGGATGCGCACATGCGCTACCGTGAGGCGCACGTAGAATCAGCTCGAGGAAGGAGAGAAGAGACCTGACCGCCCATGCGTCGCTGCAATGATTGACAGCACTCAACATCTGAACAATAAGAGGGGTGCGCTTGCAGGCACTTGCAGAGCTGCAGCAGGTGAAGAGTTGTCAACATGTCGTCCAAAAGAGCCTCAGGAGTGTGTGCGGGGACGGGAGGGTGGGCGGGCTCCACGGAGGGGGAGACCCGAGCCTCGGGGGTATGTGCTGGGCCGGGAGGTCGGATGCTCCCAGAGAGAGGAGAGGGAGAAATATAGCTAAATAAGATGAAAATAGAAAAGAATGTCTCTGTATTTTATTTCTGTTTTCAGTGTTTAATTAAGGTGGGAGAGGCGGAGGGCTGAGGGAGATCGGACGCCTCCAGAGAGGGGAGTGGGAGAAATATAACAAAATAAGATTAAATAGGAAAAACCTGTCTCCCTCTTTTATTTTCAGTGTTTAATCAAGGGTGGGGGATTGAGGTAGTGGAAGTTATTTGTGGCTATTTGTGACTCAGATTTGTTTATTTATTTATTTCAGTTTGAAGTTATTTTTATTTAATATTTATTTATTTATTTCAGGTTGAATTTTTTATTTTATTTGACTCATACAGCCAAACTACTGTATCTACAGTACGTTTGTTATTGCCAGTAAAGGTTGTCAAGTTAAATGGCAAGTTGTTGTATGGTCATTTTGTACCTATGATACAATTTGGGATGGGGGCCTCCAAATAAAATTTCACTTAGGGCCCCAATTTGGTCAGGGGCAGCCCTGCATCTCCCACTCCGCCCTCCTCCCTCTCACACCTCAACACAATCCTGCTTGACCCCCCCCCCTCCTCCTCCTCACACCTCCTCCCCCCGTGGCCAGACTGACTGCACTCTTTATCATGAGGACTACACCCCTCCCCCACGTGTCGTCACCTCCACAATGTGCTTCACTGCTGACCATGTGAGAAGACAACTGATGAGACTCCACTCAAATAAGGCTGCAGGCCCTGATGGTGTCAGCCCCAGGGTGCTCAAAGCCTGTGCCCCCCAGCTATGTGGAGTACTTCAGCATGTCTTCAACATGAGCCTGAGTCTCCAGAGGGTCCCCTTGCTGTGGAAGACATCCTGCCTCGTTCCTGTGCCAAAGACGTTGCGTCCCAGTGGCTCCAAGGACTACAGACCCGTGGCATTGACCTCCCACATCATGAAGACCCTGGAGAGACTCGTCTTAGAGCAGCTCCGGCTCATGGTCAGGCCACTTTTGGACCCCCTCCAGTTCGCCTATCAGCCCCGACTTGGAGTTGAGGACGCCATCATCTACCTGCTCAACCGTGTCTACGCCCATTTGGATAAACCGGCGAGCACTGTGAGGGTCATGTTTTTTGACTTCTCTAGTGCGTTCAACACCATCCGTCCAGCTCTACTGGGTGACAAGCTGACAGCAATGCAGGTGGATGCCCCCCTGGTGTCCTGGATTGTAGACTACTTGACTGGCAGATCACAGTATGTGTGCTTGCAACGCTGTGTGTCAGACAGAGTGGTCAGCAATACCGGGGCCCCGCAGGGGACTGTCCTCTCTCCCTTCCTCTTCACCCTCTACACCACGGACTTCAGCTATTGCACTGAGACCTGCCATCTTCAAAGGTTTTCTGATGACTGCTATAGTCGGATGTATCACCAAGGGTGATGAGGATGAGTACAGGGCTGTTTTGGATAACTTTGTCACATGGTGTGAGCAGAACCATCTGCAGCTCAATGTGGCAAAGACAATGGAACTGGCTGTGGATCTGAGGAGGACCAAGACACCGGTGACCCCTGTTTCCATCCAGGGGGTCAGTGTGGACATTGTGGAGAGCTATAAGTACTTGGGGGTACACATTGACAATAAACTGGACTGGGCTAAGAACACTAACGCTGTCCACAGGAAGGGCCAGAGCCGTCTCTATTTTCTGAGGCGACTGAGGTCCTTCAACATCTGCCAGACTATGCTCAGGATTTTCTATGAATCTGTGGTGGCCAGTGCTATCCTCTATGCCAGTGGTTCTCAAATGGGGGTACGCGTACCCCTGGGGATACGTGGAGGTACTCCAGGGGGTACGTGAGATTTAAAAAAATATATATTTAAAAAAAGCAGTAGGCCTAATAATAATAAATAAGTCTTGAGAAATAATTATATTATAAAAAGTTCAATAAAATACAAATGCATGTTTATACACTGAATTTTATATTCAGTATTCAATTTTAATATCCTTAAAAAAACGGACTCTCCCCAAACCAAGTTGGTTTGACCCATTGACCCAAAATGCATCACTTGTCAATGACCTGCCGCTACCTGAAGACGCACTGTAATGATGGAGTCGTGGCTGAAGCGCAGCAGCAATGCTGCAGAAAACACGGAGAAACAAGTGAATAAGAAGGCGAAACCAGAGCCGACGAAATACCGACAGTACATGGAAGATTACGTTTTAATGGGATTTACGTCCACGAGTTGCAACCCGCCCAAGGCACTATGTTTTTTTTGCGGGGAGAAATTAGCCAACGCTAGCATGAAGCCAGCACATCTCCAGCGGCATCTCACCACAAAACATGGATGTCATGTTGGTAAGCCACCAGACTTCTTTAAGAGGAAACTTTCTGACTTCAAGTCATCCCAAGACAACATGCGAAAAGCCTCCACTACATCAGCCAAAGCCCTGGAGGCCTCTTATGCGGTGTCTTTGCTCATAGCTAAAGCCAAAAAACCGTTCACCATAGCTGAAGACCTGCTGCTCCCCGCCGCTGTTGTATTGGCCAAAACCATGCTGGACAAAAAATCAGCGGATACATTAAAAACTGTCCCTTTGTCTAATGACACCGTTTACCGCAGAATAGATAAAATGGGTACAGACATTGTCTAACAAGTTGTGGGAAAACTTGGCGACTCTTTTTCACTCCAGCTGGATGAATCCACAGATGTCAGTGGAAATGCACAAGTTGTTGCTTTTGTGAGATACATTGAGACTGACGACATTTGTGAACACATACTTTTCTGCAAAAGTTTGGAGGGGAGAACAACAGGAGAGGACATTTTTAATGTTAACGCGTTCTTCTCTGAAAATGGTCTCAGCTGGAAATCCTGTAGCAGCATCTGCACCAATGCGGCTGCATCAATGACGGGCAGCGGGAAAGGGCTCGTAGCGCGGATTAAAAAAGAAAACCCCGACATTAAGTGGACTCACTGTGTGATTCACAGGGAAGCATTGGCGTCCAAGAAAATGAGCCCTGTGTTGCATGATGTTTTAAAAGACAGCATTAAAGTGATAAACTTCATCAAGTCAAGGCCACTTAATGCACGTTTGTTCCACCGCCTCTGTGAAAATATGGGAGCTGAACACACACAACTGCTCCTGCATACAGAAGTGCGCTGGCTCTCGAGAGGGAGAATACTCAACAGGCTGTTGGAATTACGATCTGAAGTGCACACCTTTCTGACAGAGCACGGCTCTCCCCATGCCACCTTGTTTGAGGACACGGACTGGCTTGCAAAGCTATGCTATCTGGCAGATATATTCAGCAAACTGAACAAACTGAATGTGTCTCTGCAGGGCAAGGAAACCAGCATCCTGAACCTGTATGACAAGCTGGGTGGTTTCCTGAAGAAAGCAGAGCTGTGGAAAAGGGCATTATCTTTGTAATATAATTATCTTATATAATGTTATTACTATCCTAAAACATTCTCCGGGTCTTCTGTAACTCTGCAGGACTTATTTCCACCCTGCCCAGCAGCAGTACCGTGGCGAACGGTCCCTAACTG
>NC_065515.1:45606072-45620651 GCF_006386435.1 Epinephelus moara | reverse complement strand
TGATGCTGTATCTGATGCTGTGGCTGTTTGTGGTTGGCTGAGAGGGATGTGAACTCATTAGTTTGCAGTTGTGTGTTGGGTTTCCATTACGCGTGCCAAACGGTGCCAATCCCCTTTGATCTGACATCAGATGTGACGGGACAGTCGATATAGAGATACATTTATGTGCTGATTGCAGATAGTTGCATTGAATAGTGCTTTTGCGGCTATTTATTGCATTATTAATGTGCCTGATATTCTGGAAACCTGCCTGTGAGATTTTGGTGACGTGTGCGCACTGTCCGCCGGTCAGCCAAACTTCGGCTTACACCGGCTGCGCTCCGCCTGCGCTGACAGTAGACCTGGTTTCAGATGGCGAGCTTTTAGCCAAACTACCAAACTGAGCGCGCCTCGGGTTGCGCTGCTCGAAACTAGCTCTGCGCGGGGTTCGCCACCCTGCACCACCCTGCGCTGCGCCAGGAAACTAGAACCCTTTGACTTATTTCCACCCAGCCGACAGTGGGACTTGTATTCATTGTGCCGACAGTGGCTTGGAAAACCGCCCATAACCGTGTCACACGGGGAAGAGGGAAGGCGGCTGGAGTTCCTCCAACATTTGCAGTTAGATTATCATATTTTTTATTGACAAAAATATAGGCTGCTTCGGTTAGATTATCATATTTTTTATTGACAAAAATATAGGCTGCTTCGGCTGATTTTTTTTTATGCGCATATGTGCCCCTAAATATTTTTTACTGTTCGCACACACTTATTTTTAGTCGAGTGAAACGCTCGCACTGTCGAGCGCTGGATCTGACAGCCTGAGCACATCGGCACAAAACGCTACAGCGTTCGAGATATTATTTATATCATGAGAAGTCAATACTTTCGGCAGCCTAAATCTTTTATTTAGAAACTATGGCGGGTCAAATTAAACTATGGCGGGCCGCCATAGTTTCGTTAATTAATGGGAAACACTGGGATGTGGAGACAGCTCCGGTGAAGTTAGTCATAGTGGGACATTTTGCTAACTTGATAAATGGTTTTCATTCCTACTTTCCTGACATGGAGGAGAAATCTGCACAGCTGGATTGGGTGAGAAACCCATTTCTCTTATCTGAAGCAAACAGAAGCAAGCTCCCTGTCACTCATCAGGAAAACTGATGGAAGTGGCATCTGACCGTGGCCTGCAGATGAAGTTTGGCACATCCACTCTCACGCAGTTTTGGGTGTGTGTGAAGCAGGAGCACCCTGAGCTGGGACAGAAAGCTTTGGAGCAGCTGCTACCCTTTGCCTCCACATATTTATGTGAGGCCTCCTTCTCTGCTATGACACTGATCAAAACAAAGCAAAGAAACAGACTGTGCCTGGAGAAGAGCTTGATCACAGCAGTTGCCTCCCTGCCACCAAGAATGACAAAGATCCTCAGTGAGGTACAAGCCCATGTTTCTCACTAAAATGTACTGTAAGTGCGAAAGACTCAGTTCAATGCAACAATGCAATTCTAAGTGATGAAAACTTGCAATTTTCATTTTTTGATCCCAAAAGAGGGCACTTTAAGTTGATGATTTTTTTTTTTGTGAGCAAATCTTTATTTATTATTAAGTTATCAATTTCCTTTTGTAAACAAAATATTATTTATTTATAATTAAGTTAATGATTTATTTTTTGTGAACAAATCTTTATTATAATTAAGTTAACAATTTGTCTTTTTGTGAACACATTTTCAGTTATTTATATATATTTTTTTATTTCCTACCATTATAAGAGAGACCAATATAAATTAGCAGGGTTTTGCATATTTGAGTTTTGACTGGTTTTATGCCTTCCTGTTGGTCACTGTTTTCTGTTTGTTTCTTTTTTGTTTCTACATGCAATGTTTGCAATGTTTGCAATTTAAAAGTATTTGTCAGGTACATTGGTACAAGTTTGTTTAACTTTAATAAATCAGACACTGATGGGACAGCACTGTACCTCTTTCTTTTCTACAAAAAATGTTTTGCGCTGGTCAGGTGGTACTTGGCTGAAAAAATATTTCAAAGGGGGTACATCACTGAAAAAAGTTTGAGAACCACTGCTCTATGCTGTTGTGTGCTGGGGCAGCAAGCTGAGGGTGGCGGACGCCAACAGACTCAACAAACTGATCCGCAAGGCCAGTGACGTTGTGGGAACGGAGTGTGACTCTATGATGGTGGTGTCAGAGAGGAGGATGCTGTCTAAGCTACGAACTATCTTGGACAATGTCTCACACCCACTACACCATGTGCTGGTCAGGCACAAGAGTACTTTCAGTGGGAGACTCATACCACCAAGATGTACCACTGAGCACCACAGGAAATCATTCCTGCCTGTGGCCATCAAACTGTACAACTCCTCCCTCTGAGTGGCCCTGAGACTTTTTCACACACACTGCAATAATCCAGTGTAACTTGTGCAATAACCCCAATTCACCCTGACTGTATATATTCTGTTTGTGTAAATAATCTTCACCCTGACTGTATATATTCTGTTTGTGTAAATAATCTTGTTCAATTTACAATATATATATATATTTATATATATATATTTATTTACGTTTATGTTTGTTAATAATTCCTGTTTATTTAACTATATATTTGTAAATACTATTGTGTAAATTTCTTATATTTTCACGTGTCTTTCCTCTCTTGCAAGGAGCACCTGTAACATAAATAATTTGCCCTCGGGGATCAATAAAGTATTTCTGATTCTGATTCTGATTCCGTTAGGATTTTTTTTTTTTTTTTCAAAAACACACATTAGCATGTAATGTTGTAGCATTCGTGTAAGCCAGCATGCTAACAAGCTAACGCCGTTGCAGCAAACTATCGTAAAAGTATCATACTCAGCGGACTTTACGTCTTGTCCTCTCTAACGTTACTCCTTCTAACCGTAGATACTCACTTTTTCTCATCTCATCCTCTCTAGTCCTTCTAACTGTGGGTGGCGCTGTGACAAAAATAAGAAGGGTCCTAAAACGCCAGTAGCAATGGACTGCTGATGGAATGTAGCTTTTAGCTAAATCTGGTGTGACCATGTCTTTGTTTATTGCAAACATTTAATGTAAGTGCACATTGTCCTCTTAAATAAACAAACTAAACTAAGTAGTAGTGATGGTGAGATGAAGCCTCATGAAGCATTGAAGCTTTCCAGCAAATTGGTTCAGAAAAGGGTTCATTTCTCGAGGCTTCATGTGCACACGAAACCACCTGCTGGCCAAAGTGTGTAAAACAGGCAGCTGTGATCTTAACCATGTAATCTGTGATACACGGTATTTTGTGTCAGTAATAGCTGTTGGGAATGACTATTAATAATAATAATAATGATAATAATAATATTATAACTTTCTTTTTATCAATATAGTGTATTTTCTAGTGAGTATATTATGACTATACTGTATCAAATACATCTACAATAAACTGTTATTGTTTTGTGAATGCATCCTGTGTGTTTAAACCAATCATTTGGCTAAAAATTGTATTGTGGTGTAGTGTCATATAATATAATAATGACAAAAGGGGTAATATTTGTGTTCTGTGTCACTTCTGTGCAAACCTCACACCAAGATCTGAACCGCTTCCCGAACCAGTCATGTGGTACAGCCGGGCAGCGAGGCTTCGGACGTCATCAATGACGTCATTCGGGGGGGTTCCCTATGGGAACATAGGGCTGTGGGACCATTGGGCTGTGGGAACATAGGGCTGACCCCCCTGTGAAGATTGTTATATGCACATCATTTTAAGTTATAACCTGGGAGCAGGCACTTTTTGAGTTTGAATATGTGCTGTTATATGCACATCATTTTATGTTATAACCTGCCAGCAGGCACTTTGTTAACTTTGAAAATGTGCTGTTATATGCACATCATTTTATGTTATTGCCTGCAGTGGGCACTTTTTAACTTTGAATATTCAGTTGGTGTCATTTTTGAGGACAAAGAGAGGTAATGTTGTTCTTTCTCTAAGAAAAGCATGGATACGGTTTCTCTATGACAAAAAAATAGTAAACCAAAAAAGTAAACACTAGAGTGACTATATTTGCCTATAGCGCATCAGTAGGCTTGTTATTTTGCTTATGACAGGTGTACGATAATTTCCCTCAAAATAGCCTACACTAATTTTGAGTCTCTGGTACGATAGGCTACTCCTACATTTCCCACCTGGCAACGCTGGTGACAGCTGACTGACTGCATAGCTACTGAGTCAAATACGAGGTCTACAGTAAGGTAGAGACTGATTTAACATCAGTCATCCTTAGACAATACATCAAGTGGGCCACTTCAAAAATGACTGAACCCAAATGAAAGAAGGCTGGAGCACTCGATAAAATTGCAGAGCTTTTAATAAGGTGAAAAACAGACTGACGTTTCGATGCTACTGTGTCTTCTTCAGAGTCAAACAGGTATTAATAGAACAATGGCAGTTAAATACACACATCCTGAAACCCAAACGGTCTCTCATTGGTAAATGAGGATGAGGGAAAATTAACCAATCCTGTTGAGGCACTCATCAAAAAGAGGGTGTAAAGAATCAGCAATCCAAAACAGAAAACACTCCCACTAAGAATGATGAAGATAAGAAAAATAAATAAATAAAATAAAATAGAAAAATAGAAAAAAGAAAAAAATATATATATATATATATTGAAAAAAAAATAATAATAATATATATATATATAAAAAAAAGGGAAGAAAAAAGAATATATATATATATACACACACATATATATACACATATACACATATAATCTGAAGAATTTTATCAAGTGCTCCAGCCTCCTTTCATTTGGGTTCAGTCATTTTTGAAGTGGCTCACTTGATGTATTGTCTACTATTTTGTCCTGTGCTGTGAGCACCGATCCAGTTTTATTTTTGGCTGAAGCGCAAGAGTGCCTTTCTTTGATATCAGTCATCCTTAGTTGAAGAAAAGTCACTGTTGTAGTTTATGAGGTCTGGAAAAAATCTAAACTGAAAAATGGAATGTGACTTTTGTTAGAAAAACCAAACTACCTCAGTTTCTCTCTGGACAATATTGTTCATTCTGTTGACTTGCTCAGTTTTGCCAAAGTGCCTGAAGACTTTGTGTGCAAAAAATATAGTCACAATAATTTGAAAAAAAAAAAAAAAATGTTTTAACAAGAAGGCAAAAATATATGTAGGGACATGACCCTGCTTTCCGCTTCACTGGCACAACTTTGTTTCAATAAGGTCTGCAGAGTAGGTGGAACAAAGGCTGTCAGCTCTATGTTAACCGCAGTGACGGTCACAGTAAGGTCGAAACAGAAACCTCTTTTATTCATTTTTAGCAGTCTGACACTGACATCTAACTGGTCATTTCTACCTAATACTACTACTTGAAACCCAGGGCTTTTATTGCCCTGAGCTGAGCCTCTCAGGTAGCACCGGAGCCACTCTGTAAATATGTATTTCTTGTAGAAAGTCCGCAGTAGACATTTGGTCATCCTTGCTCCCTTTTCCTGACTGTGATTTAATGACATAAAGGCTAGTTATAGAAATTGTATAATCAAAATAATGAATAGATATTCAATTAGATCTAAGTAAATATGTATTTTAGGTCTGTGTATTACATTATTTACTTCATTAAATCAGTTCACTTTTTTATCCCGAAGGAAATTCTTGTGCCAGAGAATGCTTCAATTGTAGTAACACAAAATACAGTAACAACAATTAAGGTTCTTAAACCAAAAACAACCAGAAAAAACAGTTGGTTCTCTAGGTCAGAGTCACACACTTGGCCTGGTTTTTAAAACAATAGAGTATTAAGTATGAGTCAAAATATTCAAAATGCATAAGATATCAAGTGTTTAAGGAGCAAGAACAAAAGCCAGTGCCTAAGAGAGTAACGATAGAAGTAAGATAAGTACAAGAGTTACTAAAAATGTTACATCTGCTGCTTGAGTGTGTGTGTGTGTGTGTGTGGTGAGCAGAGTGGTCACAGGTGTGCCGGAGACAGAGCAGAGCACCACCGGCTGCATCTCATCCATAGCTGTCAAGTCTCCCGTTTTGGCCGGGAAACTACCATATTTTACCCCTCTTTCCTCCCATATTAGTATTTTCACATAAATCTCCCGTATTATAATATAATTAAAAAAACAACAACATTCCTCTGCCTCTCCAAACTGAACTCTGTCACTAGCCTCGTGAGAACTGCCACTTGCAGTAGCCTGGGTGGCAGTTGTCGCGAGGTTAGTGTCGACAGCGGGTCTGGTTGACAAGTGGTTATTTTAGATTTCCTGTACACCTGTCTTAAAATCTAAGGGATACTGGAGCTTGGTTGGGGTGGTGGGACGGCTTGCAGCGCGCCGGAAAATTTCCCTTATTTTCAAATCCAAAACTTAACAGGTATGATCTCATCCTGCAATCAACTCCGCCTACTTGTACTCAGCCCTGCCACATCCACGCTGCCAGATCGTAGCCACTGTTCAGTCAGTATCAGCTCGACTCTAGCCTCTAGTTTGAATCCCTGAGTTAAACTTTGTCAGTAATCCTGTTTTCCTGTGTTTCCAGTATCCAACCTGCCTGCTCTGCTCTCTGGCCCCACTCTGCTCCACCTGCCCTCACCTCAGACGCTCCAGCCTACCCCCTGCTCAACTTGCCCCCACCTCGGACGCTCCAGTCTGCTCCCCACTCAACCTGCCCCCTCCTTGGACGCTCTGGGCCCATACCCCTTCACCCTTCCCATCCTCCCCTCCGGACTCAGCCCCTCACCCAGAAAGCTAAAATAAACCTTTTGGACTCAAACTGCTGCTTCACCGTCTGTCCGCACTTGGGTCCTTGCTGCCGCCCTGTAACAAAAAATTAACTGAAATGGTGGAAAAATACAGATTGCACCTCATTATCAATGTTATATTGTATATGATAGAAATGAGAAGTAGTATGGCACATTCCTTTGAGAAAATGATATTGCGCTACATTGAAAAGTGATCATAATACTGAAAAGTAATGATGATGTTGAGAAAATATAGGACAAGATATTGAAGAGTAGTAATGTAGCCTACATCATGTAAAAGTTAGTGATGGTGAAATCAAAGCTTCACGAAGCAGTGAACCACTTTGACACAACTGCTTCAAGAATGAAACAGTGTTTCGAAGCGTTTCATACAGTCAGAAGAGTGACATAGCTTGCTGTGTGTCAGAACTGCATCTAAGTGGAAGACCTGAAAAAGCCTCAGGACTGCCTGTAACAAGGCCTCGCTCTCAGTAGTTACGTGATTGTGGGCATGCCGAAGCAGGGATCGAAACTAGTGATGGGATTTCTCATTCACTTGTGAGAGCCGGTTCTTTGGCTCTCGTTCACTTTGAAGAGCCAGTTTAAAGATGCGGTTTGTTGGTTCATTTTTTATTTTTTTATTTTTTTGCTGTGTGTGTGTGTAGGGATCATTAGTGGGTTCAACAACGAATCGCATTGCTGATTTATCACATCACGTGATGTGGATATTGTAACGTGGACCCAGAATAGACTCCGCAGATATAAAGTTTGGTGTAGCCATAGCAGCGGCCTTTATAAACAACAAGCCTGTCAATACAAGCAAGTGCTAGCGGATAGTGGTGTTGGGATTCACAGGACCACAGATGATTTATCATTTGGTAAAATCATCACCAATTTAAAGGCTTTTTCCTCTGCATGCTCTTTGTCTTCAAACAAAGAGAGCTAGGTGACACCCATCTCCACAGGAGGTCTCACCTCACACCTGAGTGAGACAGTCAAGTCTCACAACTTGATTGGACAGTACTTTTACAGTGACATGTGACTCTGTGATGTCACAGGCATCTGTACAAGGTCTGCTCCCTTCAGATCTCTCTCCCTCTTGCTCTCCAGCTGCTGAACAGCTAACACCTCTTTCCGGCTGGGCCTGGATTAGCACAGAGGCCCAGACCCCTGCTCCATAGCCCAAACCACTAAAGGGAGGGCAGTTGATCGTGGACTCTCTTGCAAACACAAGGTTTGCAACTAGCTTTCCAGCAACAAGGAACTAAGTAAGTTAGCACCCAGCGTCTAACTGCTAAACCCTGAGTGACCAGCTTCCTCGGAGTTTCACCTTTGGAACAAAGGACCCAACCAAAACTGCAGCTGGATTCATCTCCCCAGCCTTTTTCTGCCGGCTAACAAAGCAGCACACCACCAAGTGACTTTTTCTCCCATCCACTCAAGGATCGGTGATGTAACAACTGGGCATATTTTATCACAGCTTTACAGGCTAAGCAAGACTGTTTAACTTGTTGTACGTGATTTGATGCTGTTCACTGAGTTACTGTTGTGATAGATTGCAGTTAGGTCATTGATTAGTTGGCTTCGCCAAAGCTAAGTGTTTAGTTTGCTAATACTGTTCACAAACAAATTCTTGCACACAACTAAACAATCTCTGCACTAATCCAGACCGTTTGCAACACAAATCAGATTGACATAGACTCATTAACAAATAGGCTTTCAACAGAGCTACACCCAAACAGGCATCTCAAAGTTCCTGCTTCTTTTCCTTTGTCTTTGTCCTGACCACACGGTCAGACAAACACCTCCCCCTGAAGCAAGCCTTGATGCGGCCATTTTGGTAGTTCTCTGTTGTCAGCCATTTTGTTTTGTAGGCCAAACAGCTCCTTGATCACCACACCCGCCTTTGTCTTTCTCCTCTCTCTCTCTCTCTCTCTCTCTCTCTCTCTCTCTCNCACAAGGTGATTTAATGTTAATTAAGTCACATTATTTAAAATAATTATTAATTATTAATAATAATTAATAATTATTTCCGACAGCCAATTAAATCCCAACATAGTTGGTACCGCCATGTGAAGCCCGAATTTATGTTCCCAACATTTTTGGTGCCTCCGTGTGAAGCCTAATGTGTTGACCCCAACAGTGGGTTAGTATGTTAAATTATGAACTGGCTCGTTAAATTAGGAACTGGCTCACATCACATCACTAATCGAAACACTAGGGGTTCATCCCAATATCCCTTCTCGACTCCTCTGTCCTCTATCCTCGATCACTTGACCCGCAAGACTCACCATCTGGTAGGACGTCTCAATTCGTTAAATGCACTCGGAGGAGTCGAGGAGAGAGGAGGCTTTCACAGGGGAGGGATGCGAGGATACACGAGTGCAGCCTTCGCGGAAGTCTTTTACCAACCGACACATACCCCTGGCTGATTGGATATCAGTTATTGATTGGACAGCCAGCTGATCAGACTGATCTGATAGGCTACATCACAACATCACTGGAGTTTCATATAGAGTAAAGACAGATAACAGATTAAACTCAAGTGTATCACTGCCACATTTTATTTTATTTGTTTTCTAATTCACCATCGAGTTAAAAATCTGAACAAGAAAAGGAAACAAACGAGTGTCTTCATTTATCGGAAAGAGTTTTTCTCTTCATGATCTGTTCGTTATGTCATCAACTTTGATTATGTATACAATCAAAGAGTCTGTCTGTCAGAGAGTCTGTCTGTCAGAGTCTGTCTGCCAACAAGTAGTTTCTATATACAGACTCTACATTCAGTGAATGTAGAGTCTGTAGGCAAACCCCGGAGATCTTGCCTCCGGAAGAAGAGCGGAAGAGCCCTGGTTTCCAGTTGTAGGCTGTTTGTAGTCCGCGTGATATTGACCAATTACGTTTGAGCCGGCTGCAGTTGTTGCCAGCTTAAACGGTCCGTGTGGTGAACTAACGAGGTGGAACATAATTGGCGTCACTGCAAACTCTGAATCGGTGGAACATAATTGGCGTCACTGCAAACTCTGAATCCATTGCAATGGTTCAGCATATTTACTTAAATATAAACGGAAGTCAGAAACGGAAATTCGCCTCCTCCGCCCAAATCAAACCGGAATGCCAAAAAATCGGGGGTCTGCCCCCAGAGGCTGTATTGCCGTCTGCCGGAAGTCAGACTCTGAATACAGCCGATGGGTTCCGAGAATGGTCAACAAGAAACACTTTTACATCAGTGATAGCCTTTTCCATTCAGTCACACTGAGGCTGATCAATCCTGAGCAACGGGTTGATGAGTTACAGAATTTTAATTTTCCCTGAAACATTTGGCCTAATAAATTATTTATTTAAGGGTGTTCAAAGACATCGTGATCATATTCTGGGTGATTAAATAATTAACTCACAATCAGAATATCAATAAATACAGATGCAAATAATGAATAGATCATATAAACACATGGTGTGACTCTGAGCAGGACACAGTAATACAAAACGCAGGTTGTTGTTCATGTGCAGATGATTGTTGGACAGAGAGAAAACACCACTGCTCTGCTACTGATATCTGTATCTTTATCATTATATATGTATATATAATAATATGTGTGTGCAGCAACAAACTCCATTAAACGTTTCTATAGCTGTTAATAGGCTCGTTCCAGATGAGCCAGGCCTGCGCAGATTCGATCACCGGCAATCAGCGCACAATGCATGCTGGGAGAGCGAGGCGGCCACAGTTTTTAGAGCGAGGCGCTGCAGTTGCTGTCCACCGGATGCAGTGCCTGGCTCTCATCTGATCTAACAGCTGATTGGTTTAGATTTCGACACAACAATATGACGTTTTAGATAAACTTTTAATTTTTGTTGAATTTCATATATTTTAATTTCATTTGTCTGATTTGAAGGTTTATTCTGTGAACAGAAAACATGTTGTGTGACTGATGGTGAAGTTTAGTTGTTAGAGACTAAATACATTCGTCATAAACTATATGTAGTCTACTGTATATTAACGTTGGACTGTTTTAATTATTGACGTATTTAGCACCACAGAAACTGGTGGTCAGTGGGATGTGAGGATTCTTAAAATAATATCTGTACAGATGTGAGGCCCTGACTATATCTGATTGATCTTTAATGAAAACTGTTGTCTTGTATTTTTTCCTCTGAAAATATTAACCTTATAGTCAAACACAGTGTATTCAGCCTGTGTAGTTGAGGGACAGGTCTGCTCTGCAGCAGCAAACTGATATGATGCTGATATAATGAGAATTCATGTAAAATGGAAGTTGAACCATGAACATAAATTACAGGTGAAGCATTTTAATAAATTAATCTATCATAATTAAAACAGTTGGAGCCTGAGAACAAACTTGTATATAAGTCTGACGATATTTTAAGAAATTGACATTGTATCAGACAGGATGTTAAGTGTTTCTGTGACTTCCTGTACTGACTGAAGGCTGCTGAAAACTGTCCGAAAACTGTCCGACCTGACAGCAGCTTTTTGTCACTGCCTCCTGCTGCAGCTGCCTGCTCTTGTCTACTTTCCAGGCGAGGCGCAGTTCATCTCCAACGAGCCTACTGTGTCGAGCGAGTAAAAGTAATAGTTCACCTAATGTAGGTGAATATTGTTATCAGTGTCCTTTGTTTCAGCTCTCCTCTCTACAGAAGGGGACGGAGTTACACAGTTTGATGGCCACAGATAGAAAAGATGTCCTGTGGTGTTCACTCCTTGGTGGTCTCAGTCTATGCATGGCTGAATGTGCTCTTATATGACTCCAGAGTGGCATGCAGGGGGTGAGAAGCATTGTCTCGAATACATGCTTCTCTAAGACACCTCCACTTAAGAGTTCCACTCCCAGGACAGAACCGGCTTTCCTGATGGGCTTATTGAGTCTGTTAGCATCAGCTGCCTTCACCCTGCTGCCCCAGCAGAAGATGATGCTGACAGATACTTGTAATCATCCACAAAGTCCACCTCAGTCCCCTTGATGCTGACTGGGTTGAGATGGGTCCTCTGCCTCCTAAAATCCACCACCAACTCCGTTGTCTTTGTGACACTGACTTGCAGGTGGTTTTGTCCACACCACTCCACAAAGCTGTCCACTGCACTCCTGTATTGGTTCCATCAGATATGATGGCAGAGTCGTCCAAAAACCTCTGTAGGTGGCAGGACTGTGAGCAATATCTGCAGTCTGTGGTGTAGAGTGTGAACAGAAAGGGAGACGTCCCCTGAGGTGCCCCCGTACTGCTCACTATGATGTCTGACACTGTGTTCTGCAGCCTCACATACTGTGGATTACCCGTGAGGTAGTTGGTTATCCAGTTAGTTATAAGTTATGCAGCCTACTTTTGACAGTGACTGGCCTCTATTCTACTAGGCTCGTTCGAGATGAACTGCGCCTCGCCTGGAAAGTAGACAAGAGCAGGCGGCTGCAGCAGGAGGCGGTGACAAAAAGCCGCGGTGAAGTTGGAAGTTTTCCCAACAGTTTCCAGCAGCCTTCAGTCCATGCAGGAAGTCACAGACACACTTACATCCTGTCCGGAATGATGTTAATTCATTAAAAAAAAGGGATCAGACCCATATATCAGTTTGTTTTCAGTCTCCAGTTGTTTTAATTATGATAGATTGATTTATTAAAATGCTTTACAGGTGATCTGTGGTTCATGTTCATGTTTATCCTCCATTTTACATGTATTTTCATGTAAATCAGCATCATATCAGTTTGACCTGTCCCCTCAACTACAGAGGCTATATAAATTGTGTTTGACAATAAGGTTAATATTTTCAGAGGGAAAAAAATACAAGACAACAGCTTTCAGTCAGATACAGTCAGGGCTTCACATCTGTACAGAAGTTATTATAAGAATCCTCACATCCCACTGACCACAAGTCTCTGTGTTGCTAAATAGGCCTACTTCAATAATTAAAACAGTCCAATGTTAATATACAGTAGACTCTGTATAGTTTATGATGCATGTTGTGTGACTATCAGAACCAAATTAGTCACTGAGAGGAGAAAGCAGGGCTCTGTCTGACACGCTGAGTCCAAGAATGAAACATGAAGCCATTACTGCAGTTTTGGGGGTGTTTATTCTAACCCTTCAATAAACATACATTTTATGCAGATGGACTGAATGGACTAGACTGTGATGGAGAAATAGCCTTTGCGGTCAACAGAAATATCGGCACCCTACCTCACCCTTTCTCTGTACCAAGCAAACAGATTCACAGGCAGGTGCAGGTGATATTCATTTGGCAATCAATCAGCCTCACACACATAACTCCGCCCACACACATAACTCCGCCCACATACACACACAGCCACACCCACTACCCCAGGTGACGAGTGAGAAACACATCCCTGCCTCTACATTCCGGCATGGTGGTGTGGTGGTTAGCACTTTCGCCTCACAGCAAGAGGGTTGCCGGTTCGATCCCGGGCGTGGGAGCCCTTCTGTGCGGAGTTTGCATGTTCTCCCCGTGTCAGCGTGGGTTCTCTCCGGGCACTCCAGCTTCCTCCCACAGTCCAAAGACATGCAGATTGGGGACTAGGTTAATTGATAACTCTAAATTGTCCGTAGGTGTGAATGTGAGTGTGAATGGTTGTTTGTCTCTATGTGTCAGCCCTGCGATAGTCTGGCGACCTGTCCAGGGTGTACCCTGCCTCTCACCCGATGTCAGCTGGGATAGGCTCCAGCCCCCCCCGCGACCCTCAAGAGGATGAAGCGGTTAGAAGATGAATGAATGAATGAATGAATTAAATTTTTTCCCTTTTTTTTTTTTGCAAATATAAGAATAGTTCGTTTTCAATGTCCTTGGATGAGCAGGTTCTTCACATGTCTTCACGTGTTCCTAGGCCAGAGGTACCAGAACTTTCGGAGCCTAGACAGAGTGTAGTATGTGTCAAAAATCATATTCAAAGTCAAGTCATGTAAAAACAAGTCATGTCAACAAGTAATCCTATCAGGTGTCCTCGGCCTCCTGAAGCAGACACATCTTGGTGACAGGCCTGTCCAGACAGCTTGTCCTGGTCTTGATCTTGGCTTGTCGAACGAGTCCTCTTTTATCTTGGACAACTTTGACAACTCTCCCCATAATCCAAGAGTTGCGGGGTGCAGAATCATCCACAACAAGCACAATGTCTCCTGGAACAAAGTTGCGCTTGATCTTGTTCCATTTTTGGCGCTCCTGAAGCTGCGGTAAGTATTCCTTTGTCCATCTTTTCCAGAACAGGTTGGACATATACTGTATTTGTTTCCATCTACGCACAGCATACAAGTCGTCCTTTTGGAAAACACCAGGTGGAAGAGATGGCTGACCCTTGAGGAGGAGAAGATGGTTGGGAGTCAGAGCCTCTAGGTCATTAGGATCTATGGATGCTTTTGTTATTGGTCTGCTATTGAGAATAGCTTCAGTTTCGCACAGCACAGTGTGGAGGCCGTCTTCATCCAGAGTTTGCACTCTCAAGGTAGAGTTGAGGACTTTCCTGATTGAACGAATTAATCTCTCCCAGGCTCCCCCATGATGGGAACCACTTGGAGGATTAAACCTCCACTTTATTCCTTTCTGTAGGAGTTCATCTTGGATCTGAGTCTGATTCCACTGTTCCAAAGATCTTTTCAACTCTCTATCAGTGCCGACAAAGTTGGCTCCATTGTCTGAGCAGAGTTCCTTGACTTGGCCTCGTCTTGCTATGAAGCGACGTAGGGTGTTGATGAAGGAATCAGTCTCCAATGACACAGCTACTTCGATATGCACAGCCCTTAGAGCTAAGCAGGTGAATATCACTCCATATCTTTTCACCTTTGATCTTCCACGTTTCACCTCAAATGGACCAAAACAATCAACCCCCACTAAGG
>NC_065515.1:45600135-45605572 GCF_006386435.1 Epinephelus moara | reverse complement strand
ACTTGAATGCATCTGATTGCACACACCATTGCACTCCCAGAACTCTCTCAGCAGGAAGTGTGTCATGGTCCAGATCCATCTCCTTTACATCCACTGCCCTCTGCTCTTCAGGAATTGCAGCCAACACATTTCGACTGTTACTTATCCACTTCTTTAGCTGAAAGCCACCTCTGGCACAAATGGCTCGAAGATTGTGATAGAGAGCAACAGCCTCGGACTCAGAGGGCACAGAGACAAGACAGTCATCTACATAGAAGCTGTGCATGATGGTGTCCACCACCTGCTGACTGAAGGAGTTGCTGTTATCCTTCGCACACTTTCGCAAAGCAAAATTCGCACAGCTTGGTGATGACGTTGCCCCAAAGAGATGGACACACATCCTGTACTCCTCCATAGGTTGAGAGAAATCCCCACCTGGCCACCAGAGAAACCTCAGCAAGTCACAGTCTTCAGCTGGCACACGCACCTGGTGATACATGGCCTCAATATCTGCCATCAAAACAATGGGTTCTTTCCTGAATCTGGTTATGACTCCGATCAATGAACTGGTAAGATCGGGTCCCTGCAGCAGCTGTGTGTTCAATGATGTACCTTGGAATGATGCAGCACAATCAAAGACCACTCTGATCTTCTTCTTTTGCGGATGGTATACACCATGATGTGGAATATACCAGGTTTTGCCATGGTTACATTCCAGATCTTTAACAGGCACCTTTTCGGCATAACCACAGGAAATGATGTTGTGCATAAAGGTGGTGTAGTCTGCATGGAATAAGGCATCCTTTTGGAACCTTCTTTTCAAACTCAAGGCACGTTGCTCTGCTAGCTTGTGGTTATCAGGCATGCACACATTTCCTCTTTTAAAAGGCAAACCAATGGTGTAGTGACCATCCACCAGCTTAACAGAGCTTTTCACCATTTCCATAAACTGGCCATCTTCTCTTGATGGCCCCAGTTGCTCTTCATGGCTGCATTCAGGGAAGTCGAGTTGAAACTGCTGCTTCCACAGTTCATCCAGTTTCACCACAGAGATGCGGTTAGCAGTGATGCTGGGTTGTTCCAGGTCTGCTTCACCAAACATTGGCCCATTGACAGTCCATCCCAACATGGTCTGAACAGCGTACGGCCCTCCGTCTTCGCTTGGAATCACCTTTATAGGTTCCAGAGCTTTAGGTGCATTTAAGCTGATCAACGGCTCAATGTCTGCATCAATTTCAGGTAGGTGTACCCCACGCAAATATGGCCATCTGACCAAATCCTGCTCCCGTGGTATGTTGCTCCTGCACACAGGCATTTTCTTCTGTGTAAAGACATCTGGCAAGTCACAGTAGAGATCATTTTCCAGACCAGCTACCTCCAGATCTGACACAATGCAACATCCCACAAGCTTTTCCTGACCCATAGTATGTAAGAGAATTTTAGTTCCTCTTCCTGAAACATTCAGCTTGTTCATCAGACTTGACGTACAAAAGGAGCCACAACTTTGTGACCCTTTTTGGACTTGACCTTGACTGGCACGATGGAGAGCTTACAGCCATGGTCACCGGCCCCAGTGAGACCACTACTTTGCACCGCTACCACAGAGCTGCCCATTGCTGTGTTTGTATCTGCTGCAACTGCTAGATCTTTCTCTTGCTCCTTGTTCTTTGGATGAATATGAAGCATGCTAGGTTGTTTAGCTCCACATGTTTTACATGACAGTCGCCTCCTGCAGTCCTTACTTATGTGCCCTATGCACAGACAGCCAAAGCAGACTCCATGTTCTTTCAAAAAGGTGATCTTGTCATTATGTGCCCTCTTTCCCAGTAGAGAGCACAACTCCAATGCATGTTCACCCTTGCAGTATAAGCAGGTCCTTTTGTCCAGTGGGGCTCCTTCCTTTTTCACATGGGCCTTTCCATTAACTGATGTTACTGTAGTAACAAAACTTCCTTGGTTTTTTGTGTGACGCTGATAGCCGTCTTTGCTGCCATTTTTGGTTTGCATTGTCTTTGGAGTGTCCTGTATATTTCCAAATACAGGGTCTGCTGCAATTCTTACCTGACGTTCAATGAAACTGACAATGTCAGGGAAAGTAGCTCTTCGACAACGGCTCTCTTGAATATCACAAGCTACTGTCCTCCATTTGTCTCTCAGCTTATACGGTAACTTCTTGATCACTATCAGCATGTTCGCAGGCATGTTAAGCTCAGACATGTACTGTATGTCATCCATTGCATTACAACATCCTCTTAAGAAGAGACCATATGCTTGGAGAGATTTAGCATCCTCTGCTTTAACCACAGGCCATGAGAGTGCTTTGTCCAAATAAGCAGAAGCAATCTTTTGCTCATTCCCAAAATGTTCTTCCAACAAAGCCTTAGCCTTTTGATATGCTCTGTCTGGAGGCATTTGCTGACAGCTTTGAACAAGCTCTTGTGGTTGTCCCCTTGTGTATTGTGCCAGGAAGTGCAAGCAGTCTCCAGCATCACCTGTCCTTTCTTCAACATTGTGCTCAAAGGCTCTCATAAAGGCATGATAGTGAAGAGGATCTCCATCAAACACCTGGATCTCTCTCCTTGGCAAATGAGAGATGTTCTGTTGTCGTGCCAGCAGAGCAGAAATTTCATTTTGCCTTGCCATTATGGATAGCAAATTGTTACCGTCATCAATGACTGGCATCTGAGCATGTGGACTGTCTGCAAACTGAGAAACTGAAACATTATTATTCACATTAGGAGCCATTGGGAGTCCAGGCGGCCTCTGCTGGACTATTTGAGATCCAACATCAACAGTAACTTTCCTTTCATTCGGCTTTGTTAAATGAGACTTAGATGTACTTTGACTGTCATACACTCCATGGCCACCAGGCACAAATGACTCAGCCTCAGCATTAAGAGCAGCATGGGCCCCTTTGGCCAGAAAAGATTCCATACCATCTGATTTTTTATGTCTGGTGCCTTTCACACTGCTTCCTGAGACTCCTAGGACCTCCATCTGAGCCTGAGCGGCTGCTATCTCCACTTCAAGCTTAAATCTCTCTTTCCTTTTCCTTATTTCTTCCTCTTGCTGATCCAGCTCTTGCTTTTGTTTGAGTAATTTTTGACGAGCGAGAAGAGCAGCCATTTCAGCTTCTGCTTTGACATGAGAGGAGGAAGTAGAGGAGCTTGAAGTCCTTGAAGTCCCAGTTTTTGATCCATGTTTTTTGCTTCCAGCATTTGAGATGCTGTCCTCTGGCTGAATGTCATCATGCACTAATTCAAATGTGGCATTCTCCTCCACATTGTCATTTGTTGCATGTCCTGAGACTGGTCTCTTAGTTTCAGAGAGCCACTGTGTCACATCCTCAATAAATTCTTTGTTGTATTTATTGATACTTGCAAACCACACTTTTTGTTTATCCTTTTCCACCTCTGGTACTATTCCCAGCAGTGACTCATGCAGGGAAGTTGTCTCCTCGTGTAATTGCACCAAAATGTCCACTTGAGTTTTCACCCGTGAAACATTATCATCATTCTCCATGAGCTCCTTTAAAGCAATGATGATACCTTTCATTTTATTCACTCTTGCTTGGTGGTCTTTTTGAAGCTTCTCCATTTTGCACCCCAAGGCTTTTTCAGTGAGAATGATTTTTCTTCTGACAGTTTCATTGTTATCAGTTTCATTTGCATTTGAACCAGCTTTTGATCCATTCACTTGTGAACCAACTTTTGATCCACTCATCATGACATCCAGCGATGTGTGCACCACAAACGTTCAGAGAGCATATGTCACAATCCACACTTCATCATGAATCCACATCCAACTTTGCTGCTTTGTTTTGGCACAAATATGACTCCATACATGAACACTCCAATGTTGCTTCCAAAGCCACACTTAAATTCAGGCTTGACCATCAACAATAAATGCATCAAACATCCACATTCAACCTTGCTGCTGAGTTTTGGCAGAAATATGACTCCATACATTAACAATCCAATGTTGCTTCCAAATCCACATCCAACGTCACTCCTTTAATGTGCACAAAACAAGCGATCCACTTTACCACAGGTTAATTCAATCTTGAGCAATAATCAAAATGACAGCCACAGCATCCATGTGCATCCAATACGCAGCAGTAACCAGCATCAACTGTGTCCAGGCAAGTATAAACTTCACAGTATGAATGAACTGAGTTTCACATACAATGGGTTGTGCTGCGCTCCTTCATTTCATTCAAATTTACTCACGGTCACCATCCAAAGTGGTTGAGTGGTCCAAAGTGCACAAATCCAGCGAAGCATCAGAAGGTAAGTGTCGAGTCTGTAGCCTTTTTCTGCTGACAATGTTGTGTGACTATCAGAACCAAATTAGTCACTGAGAGGAGAAAGCAGGGCTCTGTCTGACACGCTGAGTCCAAGAATGAAACATGAAGCCATTACTGCAGTTTTGGGAGTGTTAATTCTAACCCTTCAATAAACATACATTTTATGCAGATGGACTGAATGAACTAGACTGTGATGGAGAAATAGCCTTTGCGGTCAACAGAAATATCGGCACCCTACCTCACCCTGTCTCTGTACCAAGCAAACAGATTCACAGGCAGGTGCAGGTGATATTCATTTGGCAATCAATCAGCCTCACACACATAACTCCGCCCACACACATAACTCCGCCCACATACACACACAGCCACACCCACTACCCCAGGTAATGAGTGAGAAACACATCCCTGCCTATACAATGCATGTATTTAGTCTCTGACAACTAAACTTCACCATCAGTCCCACAAAATGTTTTCTGTGACAGAATAAACCTTCAAATCAGACAAATTAAATTTTAATCTCTGAAATTCAACAAAAATGAATAGTTTATCTAAAACGTCATATTGCTGAGTTGACATCTAAACCAATCAGCTGTTAGATCAGGTGAGAGCCAGGCGGTATAGTCGGTGGAGAGCAACTGCAGCGCCTGGCTCTGAAAACTGTGGCCGCCTCGCTCTCTCAATGTTATCGCCGTCCACTTTTGTAATACGTCAGAGCAAGTCAGGATGAAGTTGGACACAAAACTAACAAACTAACCGGCATACATTGTGCGCCGATCGCCGGTGATCGAATCTGCGCAGGCCTGGCTCATCTCGAACGAACCTAATCTCTTCAAGAATGTACTTGCAGTTGAGCTAGTTTGGAATATTGTTATGTCGATATAAAATGTCTATTTGCCCCCATGTTGTATGAGGTACATTGTTCAGTTTCCATCTGCTTTTTTTCCTGCTTTTTTTGTGATAATGAAGTGATGCTGTTTGTTTCAATCAATCAATCAATTTTATTTATAAAGCCCAATATCACAAATCACAATTTGCCTCACAGGGCTTTACAGCATACGACATCCCTCTGTCCTTAGGACACTCACAGCGGATAAGGAAAAACTCCCCAAAAAAACCCCTTTAACGGGGGAAAAAAACAGTAGAAACCTCAGG
>NC_065515.1:45598223-45599522 GCF_006386435.1 Epinephelus moara | reverse complement strand
ATTTGCCTCACGCAGTGCAACACATCTCCTTCGCATAGAGTTGATCAGGTTGTTGATTGTGTCCTGTGGAATGTTGGTCCACCCCTCTTCAATGGCTGTGCGAAGTTGCTGGATATTGGCAGGGACTGGAACATGCTGTCGTATACGCCGATCCAGAGCATCCCAAACATGCTCAATGGGTGACATGTCCGGTGAGTATGCTGGCCATGCAAGAACTGGGATGTTTTCAGCTTCCAGGAATTGTGTACAGATCCTTGCAACATGGGGCCGTACATTATCATGCTGCAACATGAGGTGATGGTCGTGGATGAATGGCACAACAATGCGCCTCAGGATCTCGTCACGGTATCTCTGTGCATTCAAAATGCCATCAATAAAATGCACCTGTGTTCGTTGTCCATAACATACGCCTGACCATACCATAACCCCACCGCCACCATGGGCCACTTGATCCACAACGCTGACATCAGCAAACTGCTCACCCACATGACGCCACACATGCTGTCTGCCATCTGCCCTGAACAGTGAAAACCGGGATTCATCCATGAAGAGAACACCTCTCCAACGTGCCAGATGCCATCGAATGTGAGCATTTGCCCACTCAAGTCGGTTACGACAAACTGCAGTCAGGTCAAGACCCCGATGAGGACGACGAGCATGCAGATGAGCTTCCCTGAGACGGTTTCTGACAGTTTGTGCAGAAATTCTTTGGTTATGCAAACCGATAGTTGCAGCAGCTGTCCGGGTGGCTGGTCTCAGACGATCTTGGAGGTGAACATGCTGGATGTGGAGGTCCTGGGCTGGTGTGGTTACACGTGGTCTGCGGTTGTGAGGCCAGTTGGATGTACTGCCAAATTGTCTGGAGACGGCTTATGGTAGAGAAATGAACATTCAATTCACGGGCAACAGCTCTGGTGGGCATTCCTGCAGTCAGCATGCCAATTGGACGCTCCCTCAAAACTTGCGACATCTGTGGCATTGTGCTGTGTGATAAAACTGAACATTTTAGAGTGGCCTTTTATTGTGGCCAGCCTAAGGCACACCTGTGCAATAATCATGCTGTCTACTCAGCATCTTGATTTGCCACACCTGTAAGGTGGGATGGATTATCTCTGCAAAGGAGAAGTGCTCACTAACACAGATTTAGACAGATTTGTGAACAATATTTGAGGGAAATGGTCTTTTGTGTGTATAGAAAATGTTTTAGATCTTTGAGTTCAGCTCATGAAAAATGGGAGCAAAAACAAAAGTGTTGCACACATATACAGTATCTCACATAAGTGAGTACACCCCTCCCAT
>NC_065515.1:45591850-45597717 GCF_006386435.1 Epinephelus moara | reverse complement strand
GTAGTGTGTTTATAGTATTTAGGTTAGTTGGTCAAGGAGAGGCGCCGAGGCTCGGGAGTATATGTGCGGGGCGGCGAGGGAGGGATGTGGAGGGCCGCTGTGTGGTGAGAGAGAGCCAAGCCTCGGGGGTATATGTGCGGGGCCGTGAGGGAGGGAGGGGTGGATGGATGGATGGATGCGGTGGGCTGCTGCGCGGTGAGCCCAGGCTCCCAGAGAGGGAGAAATAGAACCAAGTAGGATAAAATAAGTCAAAGTGTGGTGAAGGGGACCGGCTGAGCTCCGGCTGCCTTCCCTTCTGCCTGTGTGACATAGTTAGGGGCAGTTTTCCAAGCCACCATCGGCACAATGGGTATAAGCTCCACTGTCGGCAGGGTGAAAAAAAGTCTAAGTGTGGAGATGAGGAGAAGGGTGAACAGGGGGAAAGAGGCCGAGCTCCCGCCGCCTTCCCTTCTGCCCGTGTGACACAGTTAGGGGCGGTTTTCCAAGCCACCATCGGCACAATGAAAATAAGTCGAAGTGTGGAGGAGAGGGACCGGGTAAAGAGGCCGACCTCCGGGGAAGCCCTCTCCTCTCTCCCCGCAGCGAGGGACAATCTTCACTCCGCCCCCTTCCTCAGCCGCTCGCCTGCCTCCCCCCCCCCAGCTCCGCCTATCTTTTCTGAATTTTTTTAAATGAAGCTGTGGGCGGAGTAATGCCCAGAGAGGGGGGGTTAGTTCCCCTTTAAGGAACTTGGTTACGCCCGAACCTTGATTTTGTAATACATGGATATGATGCCATAAGGAGTGACAGAGAAAGTGGACAAGGTGGAGGGTGTGCTACATATATAAGAGAAGGAATAGCTGTTAGAAGGTTGAGGAATGAAACAGATTTGGAGTGTGTAATTATGGAAGTATGTAAAACAAATGGAAATCTGGTCATAGTTAATTTCTATATTCCCTGCAAGCCATTAAAACTAGAAACATTACAATGTATTATAAATAGATCTCATCATGGTTGTGTAGGAGAAATATGGTGTGGAGATTTCAATGCACATGACAGCCTTTGGGGAAGCAACCATACAAATGGTAATGGGGAAGTAGTTGAGAAGGGTGTGGTATGGACCCAAATGCAGTACACAGGCGCTCAGGAACAGTTGGTAATGACCTTTATTTTCACCACAGCAAACAAGGTACGGAGCAGACTGAATAAACACAGAATAAAGTTCGTTCTTCGGGCTGAAAGCCCTCACACAGTCTCTGGGGCTCAGACAAGGGGAAGAGACGCGGCCGGAGTCGGCCGTGGAACCGAGGGGAAGCTCCTTAGCCCCCGGCTCCAAACAGTTCAGTTCTCTTTTGGTGTGAGGGGAAGAGAAGTAGCTTACTTCAGCCGATGACGACGAGGAGGAAGCTCCGTGGCCCGAAGAGCCGGCTGCACGTGTGGAGGTGCCGACGGGGAGAGAGCAGAGGAGCGATCGGAGGCAGGCGGGGGGGTCGTAGCCAGATGAGCAGTCCGCGAAGGCAGAGGCACCGATGGGGAGCAGGCAGGAGGATAAACGGGGCCAGGCGGAGGAGTCGTTACCAGCCGAGCAGTCAGACACCAGAAACACTGAGGCAGAGCACGAGGTCAGGGACAGAAGGCAGGTGAGTTTACCGGGAGGCAGACGAGGAGAGCAGGTCGGGAACAGGCAGAGTCGGCAACAGGAGATCAGACAGGAGATGAACGCTGGAAAGTCTCGCATGACGCTGAAGAACAATCTGGCAACGAGTGAGAGTGCTGGAGAGGCTTATATGCAGGGCTGATTATGATGAGCTGCAGCTGTGTAGGCAGGTGAGCAGAGTTGGGCTGATAAGGTGGGCGTGGCTGGCAGGTAGAGTGGAGCAGAGGGAGGGAGAGTGGAAAATCACTGCAGCAGAGTGACAGGAGGGGAATGAGAGACAGGGACTGTGACAGTAGTTGAAGAACTAATGGATATACAGTAAGAAGATTAATGTGCCTCAGTAATGGTGATGGAACAAGAATTGATGTGCGAACTAACATAATGTCATACACTGACTTGACACTAGTAGTAATCTAGCAAGTTCATGTGAGTGGAGTATAAAGAATGAGTCCTTTGGGAGTGATCATTTTCTCATAAATTGTTCTATTAATGCAGATATAAATCATCAAGAAAAGAATAAAATAGAGAAATGGTGTTTCACAAAAGCAGATTGGGGGAAATTTAGAGATGAATGTTGTCAGGAAGCTACATTAGTTAAAATGGGTGGGAACATAGAGGAGTGTGCCTCCCAAATCACAAAATTAATAAGAGATGCAGAAAAGAAAAAGTATTCCAATGAAAGAAATAGGAGGGAACAGGAAATTAGTGCCATGGTGGAACAATGAATGCACAGAGGCTACTAGAGAGAGAAATAAAGCACTTAAAAAAATAAGAAATAATATGAGTCAAGAAAATGTATTAGAATAGCAGAAGAAAAGGGCAAGTGTAAGGAGAATCATTAAGAATAGTAAAAGAAATACGTGGAGGAATTATTGTTCTTCGATAGGCAGAGAAGTGGATATTAGGGACGTATGGTCTATGTTGAAGAGAATGAATGGGAAAAGGTTGACAGTGAGAACTCCAGTACTGGAAGAGAATGGTTTATTAGCAATATCAGATAAAGAAAAGGCTAATGCATTAGGAAGGAATTTTGCTAATGTTCACAGTGGTAATCATTTAGATGAGCTGCACAAACAAAGGAAAGAGGATATATTGAAAGAAAACAGAGATGTACATAAAAAGAAAGATACTGCAGAGTCAGACAGTGTAATGGATAATGAAATAACTATGACTGAACTAGAATCAGCATTAGAAGGAACTGGGTATACAGCGACAGGTGCAGATCAATTAAGCTATGCAATGTTTCGAAAGTTTCCTGAACAAGTCCTAAAGCTTGTACTCCAGTTTTTTAATAAGATTTGGGAGGAAGGAAGATACCAGTAAGCTGGAAAAGTGCTTTAATTCTTCCATTCAATAAACCAGGTAAGGATCCGAGCAATGTAGGTAGCTATAGACTAATAGCACTCACATTACATTTATATAAATGGATGGAAAAGATTTTGGTAAAGAGGCTCAACTACTTTTTGGAATGAAATGGATTAATAGCTCCATATCAAAGTGGGTTTCAGAAGGGAAGGTCAACAATGGATGCAGCTATTACTGTTTGTAATGAGATAGAAAAAGCAAATAAAATGAAAGAATCTATGGTGATTGTATTTTTTGATATTGAAAAGGCATATGACTCCATGGGGAGAAATGGGTTGTTAATTAAAATGAATAGGATGGGGATTAGAGAAAAAATTTATAATTTTGTATTAGATTTTTTTGTCAGATTGTAAATTCAGGGTTACGGTTGGATCTGAAATTTCTGATGTATTTAATATTGATAATGGAATCCCACAAGAGAGCGCGATTAGCCCAATACTCTTTAATATAATGATAAATGATAAATTTGATAATTTAGATAGAAGGATAGGATCAGCTCTCTATGCTGATGACGGAGCCATATGGAGTAGAGGACGAGATTTGAGAAGAGTAATAGACCAAATGGAAAAAGCTATAGTGAAAACAGAACAGTGGTCATATTACTGGGGGTTTAAGTTCAATCAATTTCAATCAATTTTATTTATAAAGCCCAATATCACAAATCACAATTTGCCTCACAGGGCTTTACAGCATACGACATCCCTCTGTCCTTATGACCCTCGCAGCGGATAAGGAAAAACTCCCCAAAAAAAACCCTTTAACGGGGAAAAAAACGGTAGAAACCTCAGGAAGAGCAACTGAGGAGGGATCCCTCTTCCAGGACGGACAGACGTGCAATAGATGTCGTACAGAACAGATCAGCATAATAAATTAACAGTAATCCACATGACACAATGAGACACAGAGACAGAGAGAGAGAGAGAGAGACAGAGAGACAGAGAGAGAGATGCAGGTAATAACAGTAGCTTACAACAACATTATTGAAAGTAATAATATTACAGTTCTGGCTACTGTGGTACAATATGCTAAGTTATCACCAAGTAAATCTTGCTACATGATTTTTACAAGAAAAAGGGGAGAGAAAATCAAAATCTCAAGCTATATGGGCAATCAATGGAAAAGGTCAGTGTATTCAAGTATTTGGGAGTCTGGTTAGACCAAAGAAACACATGGAAAATACATGTAGAAAAACTGGAAACAAAGTGAAAAAACGTGGTCAATCTGATGAGAGCAATAACAGGAAGAGATTGGGGAGCTGATAAAGAATCACTTATGTGATTACTTAATTAGATCGTCAATTGATTATGGATGTTTTGTGTATGGAGGGGCAGCTAAGACACACCTCAGCAGAATTGAAAGAATTCAGAACAAAGCTCTCAGAATTTACACAGCTATCAACACCTATCAATGCAATTCAAGTAGAGGCAGGAGAGGTACCAGTTGATCTGAGAAGGGATAAACTGATGATGTCATACTGGATCAGGCTATGCAGGTGTGGCAATGAAAATCCAGCTAAAGGGGTGTTACAGGAATGTTGGGAATATGGGTTACAGGGAAATGGATTTGGCTGGATAGCAAAAAGTAAAGCAGAAGAATATAGGTTGCACAATACTGATTTTAGTTCCCGTACTCCTGTGAGCAATGTTCCCCCATGGCTATTTATGAAACCTGAAGTAGATGTCAACATAAAAGAATTAAAGAAGGAGTGGGCTGATTTTGAAATAGGGATCGTGACAGGTCAATATATATAACAAGTAAATATTACAACTATCTAGACATTTACACAGATGGGTCAAAAGATGAGTTTGGTAAAGTAGGTAGAGGTTTATATACCAAAGACAAAATCCAGTATAGGGAGTAGGATTTCTGATCATTTGTCAGTTTTCTCAGCAGAAATGATGGCAATAATAATAGAGGTGGAAGATGTTAGGGTGGTATTCTGTGTTGATTCTATGGCAGCGTTACTTTGTATTAAATCTATGGAATCTGTAAGACCTGATTTAACTCTTGAAATACATCAGAGCCTGTATAGACTGCATCAAATAGGCAAGGATGTAAGGTTCTGTTGGGTGCCTGCACATGTAGGGGTTAAAGGTAATGAAGCAGCTGATAAAACTGCTTTAAGATCAACTAATATTACATATAACATCCTACATGTTCCGTTTGGAAAGGGAGAAGGAAAAGCAATAATTAAAAAAGAGATAATGAGGAAATGGCAAGAAAGATGAGATGGAGCCAGCAAAGGGCGAACATATTATAGAGTACAAAAATCAATAAATTTAAAGGGTGTTTTGAGCATGGGCACACTCTTGACATCGTAATTTCTCATGGGCTTCCTGTCTCCCTCAGAGAAATAGTGGACACTGCTATCTCGGATCACCTCCCCATTATTTTTGACTTTGCTGCTGCCCCACCTGCCAACAGGCCTGTTTCCCCTGCTCGCCGCCGCCACATCTTTACCTCATCAACGGCTGGAGAGTTTGCTGCTGCCTTCAAGGACTCTCAGCTGTATGGTGACAGTGGGCTGGTTTCTCCCCTTTGCCCAGATAGCCTGCTCTCTGCTTTCCACTCCACATGCTCCACGATTCTGGACTCAGTTGCCCCTCTTCGGCAAAAATGCACTAAACCCAAGGCAGATCCCTGGGTGAATGATTCCACCCGTGCACTCAGGCAACAATGCAGACAGGCTGAACGGCGGTGGAAGAAGGACAAACTACATGTTTCCTTGGGCTTGTTAAGGGACAGTTTGGCTGCTTATCAGAGAGCTCTGAAGGAGGCAAAGTCTAAATATCTGTCCTCTATCATAGCTAACAGCTCTCATCATCCAAGGGTGTTATTTAATACTATAGACTCTGTCATTAACCCA
>NC_065515.1:45553969-45590682 GCF_006386435.1 Epinephelus moara | reverse complement strand
ATTGTCACATATGTACACTATCAGATATTAATATATACTTTCAACATATTGTACCACAACAGCCAAAATTATAATTATAATATTATTACTTTCATTAATGTTGTTGTAAGCTACTGTCATTACCGTCTGTCCTGCATCTCTCTCTGTCTCTCTCTCTCTGTCTCTCTTTCTGTCTCATTGTGTCATACGGATTACTATTAATTTATCATGTTGATCTGTTCTGTACGACANGTGTCATACGGATTACTATTAATTTATCATGTTGATCTGTTCTGTACGACATCTATTGCACGTCTGTCCATCCTGGAAGAGGGATCCCTCCTCAGTTGCTCTTCCTGAGGTCTCTACCGTTTTTTCCCCCGTTAAAGGTTTTTTTTTTGGGGAGTTTTTCCTTATCCGCTGTGAGTATCGTAAGGACAGAGGGATGTCGTATGCTGTAAAGCCCTGTGAGGGAAACTGTGATTTGTGATATTGGGCTTTATAAATAAAATTGATTGATTGATTGATTGATTGATTGATACAATTACAGTCATTTTTAGAGATAAATTCTGTTCTTGATAAATTTCAGTCTGGTTTTAGATCCCGACAATGCACCGAGTCAGCACTGTTAAAGGTGCACAATGATATTGCCTTGTCTGTGGATGCTGGGAATCCTGCTGTGCTGTGCCACCTCACAGTGGCCTTTGATACAATCGACCATGCAGTCCTTGTATCTCGCCTAGAGCAGTATGTAGGCATCCGCGGCACCGCTCTTCAATGGTTTAGGTCGTACCTGGCCAATAGGAGCTTCTCTGTGATGATTGGTGACCACTCATCACATGCATCTCTTCTTTGTGGGGTGCCACAGGGATCTATTCTTGGCCCTATCCTCTTTTCATTGTATTTGCTACCTCTGGGATCAATAATAATAAAACACAATCTGTCTTTCCATCTTTATGCAGATGATTTACAGATTTATTTGCCCATGAAACCCAATGAAAGTACTGCATTTAATAAGTTACTGGATTGTGTTAGTGACGTAAAGCAGTGGCTGGCACAAAACTTTCTGCACCTGAACAACAGCAAAACTGAATGTATTTTGTTTGGCACTTCACCTATGTCGAATGTTATTGCAATAAACTGTAGCACTCTGGCCCCCTTTTTTAAACCACATGTAAAAAATCTTGGTGTAACATAAACAAATTAGTTCCATTGTTAGAACAAGCTTTTTTTAGCTTCGTCTCTTGGCCAAAGCCTTTTCTCAATCGGCAGGACCTTGAGAAGGCAATTCATGCATTCATCAGCTCACGATTGGATTACTGTAATGCCCTTTATGTCGGCCTCAGCCAGTATTCCCTTTCACGTCTTCAACTTGTACAGAATGTTGCAGCCCAATTTTTAACAAACACACCCAGACATGAACACCATTACCCCTGTGCTGTCGTCACTCCACTGGCTTCCAGTTGGTTTTCGGATAGATTTTAAACTTTTGTTGTTTGTTTTTAATGACATTAATGGCCTTGCTCCTCTCTACTTGTCAGAGATTTTAACTATCCGCAATAGTGGCAGGGCCCTGTGCTCGTCTGGTCAGCTTCTGTTAGAAGTCCCAAGGTCGAGATATAAACAATGGGGTGACCGTTCGTTCGCTGTTGCTGCTCCAAGATTGTGGAACAAGCTCCCCCCTGACATTCACACTGTAGTGTTGTGAGAATTAGGCAGTATCCCTTTAAGAGACTGAGGAAGTCATGTTGTGTTTACTGTCGGCGTTAGTAGCTGCAGCAGGAGCTGAGAGACTGACAATGAAGCATGCTATCTTTGCTGATTTAATGTAAAAGAAAGTTAATTAAAGCTTCAAGTCCAAACATATGAAACGGTGAGGACATTGAGTTTCTACAATGGCGACGAGGATGCTACGCAATCGTTGTGAACGGATCCACACAACGGAGTTACTCCCTTCACACGACCGCTTTGCCTGTTGAAACACAGGAGGGCCACAGTGCTGCTAACAGCTTTGTGAGTAAACTGCCGAGTGGAAAAAAAAATACAGAACGATCTCCAGAGCAAAACTATCCTACGGACTGAACTCTTATCTTGAAATCTTTGCTGGTTAGTGACACTCAGCACTGCAGCCAAGAGAAATGTGTTAATGCTAATAAACTAGCAACAACAAGACACACATCGACGTAACTGGACAGTAGTTTAAAAAAAAAAAAAAAAAACCCCCGGAGAAACAGAACAACAACAATGGCTGGTGTTGCTGGATTACCCTCATTTCCACTCTTTGATGTAAATGCAGAACCAGCCTCCCTTTCCCCAAAATGGAAAAAGTGGATGATGAGATTTGAAACATTCCTCACTGCAGCCGCCATAACTGATAAAACAAGAAAAAGGGCTATGCTTCTGTATTATGCTGGAGAACAAGTGCAAGATATCTTTGAGACTTTTCCTGAAAAAGGAGAGCCAGATGATTTTGATAAGGCAGTACAGCTACTCACCGAATACTTCAGTCCAAGTCATAATGTGGAGTATGAAATCTACATATTTGCGACAATCAAAACAAAATCAACAGTCTCACCCAGGTGAGATGATGCGTTTCATACCAGACTAAGACACCTAGCCCAGAATTGTGAATTCAATGATGTGGACAAAGAAATAAAGTCTCAGATAATACTCAGCTGCACATCATCATGCCTCAGAAGAAGGGCACTGAGAGACCCAGACATGACTCTTAAAGGACTTTTGGATCTTGCCAGAGCTTTGGAAACCTCAGAACTTCAGGCCTCTGGCATGGAAAACAAACATGAAACAGGACAGGTCGCAGCCATGCCCAACACAAGAAACAAAAAATGGACCAACTCTGGGCCGCAAAAGGCAAACGCTGAACAGCAAAAGGCAAACGCTGAACAGCAAAATCAGCCAAAGATGACATGCAGGAATTGTGGAAGTACATTTCCTCATCAGGGTGGTCAGTTGGCATGTCCAGCGAAAGGCGCCCAGTGTCGAGCATGTGGGAAATACAACCACTATGCCCGCTGCTGTCTCTCTGACCCTGACAAAAAGGTGAAACAAAACCAACATGGACAGAAAATGAAACCAACACAAAGCACACAAAAGATGACATGGCCTAACCGACGCAAGCAAGTCAAAACTATTCTTACTAATGATGCTGAACCTGCCCCCATCAGTCATGTAGCTGCTGCTGACTCAAGTACAGATGAGGAGTATGTCTTTGTCACAAAAGATGCAGAGGACGGAGAACCACCAGTGAGGTCAGTTATGATAGCTGGTGAAAACATTGATGTTCTTGTCGATTCAGGAGCTTCAGCCAACCTCCTGGATGGAAAAGCCCACAGCATACTGAAAACCAAACTCAAACTTGTGCAGTCAAGCAAAAGAATTTATCCCTATGGTGCAGGTCATACCACAAAATCTGTCTAAAGCTGAACAGCTGCTCCTACAGTATCCAAGTCTCACCTCAGGCATAGGGAAGCTGAAAAACTTCCAGGTCAAGCTGCACATTGAAAAAATATGCCTCTGCATACACATGTGCCTACCTAATACAGCTGTCCAAAGAGAAAGACACATAGCACCCACTGTGGATGACATCGTGCATGATCTCAATGGTGCAACCATGTTCTCAAAACTGGATCTCAATGCAGGATATCAACAACTGGAACTAGCACTCGAATCCAGGTACATCACTACATTCTCAACACGTCGGACTGAGACGATGCACAAGGCTCATCTTTGGGATCTCTTCAGCAGCAGAGGTTTTCCAACACACAATCCAAAATGTGCTCCATGGAATACAGGGAGTCAGAAACTTCAGTGATGACATCATCATTTTTGGTACCACTCCCGCAGAGCACGACCGTTCCCTGGAAGAGGTTTTCAAATGACTCCACGACAACAATCTCACGATCAAAAGGAACAAATGTGAGTTCCACAAAACGTCTCTGGAGTTCTATGGCTACGTCTTCTCCAGGGAAGGTATCTCACCTGACCCTAACAAAATACAAGCCATTACACACATGTCACTCCCACAGAATCCAAGTGAAGTCTGCAGCCTACTGGGGATGGCCATCTACAGCGCTCGTTTCATTCCGGACTTCTCCTCCATTACCCAGCCACTACGCGAGCTCACAAAGAAAGATGCAGAGTGGTCATGGGAAATGAAACATACAGAGGCCCTCAATCAACTGAAAAACAGGCTGATCAGCAATCCAGTCATGAGCTACTTTCACCCTGAGAGAAAGACAAATGTCATCGTGGACGCAACTCCAGTTGGTCTTGGTGCCATCCTGGCGCAGACTGACGAAGTAGAAAACAAGACATACATTGTAGCCTATGCAAGCGGGGCTCTGACTCCAGTGGAACAGCAATACTCCCAAACGGAACGAGAGGCGCTGGCAATCATTTGGAGCTGCGAGCACTTTCATCTCTATCTATATGGAGCTGAATTCACCATGATCACAGACCACAAACCACTGGAGTAGGGGTGTGCGATATGGACAAAAAATGATATCTCGATATTTTGGGGGATTTTGACGATAACGATAATTAGACGATATTCTTTTAAATATGTGTTTTTAACAGCCTGAGTTATAGCTCATTAATTGTTTCTCATGGATGATATTAATGGGCACAATGTTTTAAAGGAAAAATGTTCTTAACATTTCTTGCTTTTTTACCTGCTCGCTCTGTTTGACTCTGGTGACGGCCTTTTGTAGCGTCAATTCTGGGTCCATATGCAACTGTTCAGATAGGCGTTTGTCCCGCAGACTCACCACAAGCCTGTCCCTCACCATCTCATCATGTAGAGCCCCGTAACCGCAGTGCTCCGCCAGGCAGTGCAGCGCCGTAATGAAACTGTCGGCCGTCTCGCCCGTTTCTTGATGCTGCTGATTAAACATTGCTCTCTCAAAGATCACATTCCTGCGATTCTCTTCTGCTTGCGTCTCCAATCCAGAAGCAATGCGGAATCTGTCGAAGCGTTTAATCCATTTAGGCCAGTCTTCAGCCTTGAAGGTGAACTTTTCCGGCGGGAAGACTTGAAACTGTGCCATGTTGCTGCTTTGTTCAGCTAACTGTGGCTAGGCTAGGTAGCTCCGTAGATGGTCTTCCGGTACTGCGAACTTTCCCAACCTAAAACTAGACACTTTTGCGTGTCGCTATATGCAGACTAAGTCACTAGTACTGTCGCTCACGTCTGACTTTACTTCTGACACCATGTTCAGTTATTTATTGGTATAACCGCAAACCACTCATGAACCATGCAGGCTTCAGGTACTTGAGCAACCCTTTAATTGTTCCCCTGCAACACAATACAGCATGACCTTAGTTCCCACCTGACAGGCTGGGACCTATCACAACAGTTGACCCACGTCTTCCGAAGCTGCTGGAGCATCCGTGGGCGGTGTTGCCATGTTGTCTCACTAATGTTTGTTTAGCAGCAGGCTAACCTGCCAGGAAGGTGCCAGTGAGAGGTCATGTGACCACCTAGGCGTACTGCGGCGTGCTGCTGCACGCATGTTACGTAACTCTTGTTCAGTGAATGGGAGGTTTCAACCTGGTTTCAACGTGTGTTTTCAGTTGTTTTTGTGAAGTCATTTGCATACTCGATAACGTAAATTTGCACATCGTTAAAACAACAATGACGATATTATCGTTAACGATATATATCGCCCACCCCTACTGGAGCTCATCTTCAACAACCCAAAGTCCAAGCCTCCCGCACAGATAGAAAGGTGTGCCCTCAGACTGCAACCTTACAGGTTCAAAGTAGTCCACAAAGCTGGAAAATCAAACCCAGCAGACTACATGTCTCGCCATCCGCAAACACTTCACTCACCCAGCATCACAGATGATGTTGACACTGAAATGCATGTCTCCTTATTGCAGCACATGCAGTACCGAAAGCAATGACTCTCGAAGAAGTAAAGAGAGAGACCTTAGGAGATCCACCGCTACAACATCTTGTCAAAGTGATTCACTCAGGTAACTGGAACAGCCTGCATGACAATGCTACACAAGTCGATCAGTCAATCCTGAAAACATTTTACAACATCAGAGAAGAACTTACAACTCTGGAAGGAGGCAACCTCATTCTCAGGGGCAACAGACTTATCATACCTCAGACCCTGCAATCCAGAGCACTTGCCCTTGCTCATGAAGGACATCAGGGCATTGTCAAAACTAAGCAGCTGCTCCGAGAGAAAATATGGTTTCCAGGAATAGACAAACAAGCTGAAGAACTGATATCCCGCTGCCTTCCTCGTCAGTCATCCACACCCAAAACCGAGCAACAGCCACTACAAATGTCAGAACTTCCACATGGACCTTGGAAAAATGTTGCAGTGGACTTCTGTGGACCTTTCCCTTCAGGTGACTATCTATTGGTCATGCTGGATGAATACTCAAGGTTTCCCATTGTCGAGATTATGCAATCCACTTCAGCATGCAAACTCATCCATGTCATGGACAAAGTCTTTTCGGCCGTGGGCATACCAGAAGTGGTGAAAAGTGATAACGGCCCTCCATTCTCAAGCAAAGACTTTTCAGATTTTGCAAAGTACCTTGGTTTCCACCATAGAAAGATCACCCCCTACTGGCCACAGGCCAATGCTGGAGTTGAACGATTTAACAGAACTCTGAACAAAGCAGTACACACAGCTACACTAGAAGGCAAGCCATGGAAACAGGAGCTCTACAAGTTCCTCAGGAACTACCGTGCAACCCCTCATCACACCACCAACCGGCCTCCAGCTGAAGTGTTCTATGGTCGACCCGTAGCAATAAAGCTGCCTTCCATCTCTCATCCTCCCGATGATGAAGCTCTCCGTCTAACAGACAGATTGAAGAAAGACAGGATGAAACGTTATGCAGACAAAAGGAGGAACGCATCACACTCTGAACTCAAGGAGGGTGATGTTGTCCTAATACATCAGAAGAAAACAGGAGAACTCATAACACCATTCAACCCTAACCCATACAAAGTCATCACAGTGAAAGGAACAATGGTCACCGCACAGAGACATGAACACAAAATCACAAGGCACAGATCACACTTCAAACTTCTGAAACACAAACCAGAAGTCCCACTCACAACAGGAGACGATGACAACAGTGATGATGACAGTGTTGGTGGACACGCAGGTAATCCGGAACATGTTAACCCCGAAAGAGAGTAGTATAATTCCGCTTCTGCCCCCCCCCCCCCCCCCCCCCCCCNTAATTCCGCTTCTGCCCCCCCCCCCCCCTCCTCACATCATCATAGGTGGGATGGGGGTTCCCCCACTCACCCATCCACCCCTCCCTCCTAGGAGACTTCTGTCAAAATGTGATGGCCGGTGCCCTTTAACCTATTTTAGCTCACATCACGAGGGAGTTTTCTGCGGACCCCGGCCCCTCACCTAAGAAGCTGTGTGTCTGTTGAGATCTGTAAACATCTGTTGTTAGATCTCACTCATCTGTGAGCACCGTCAACCTAGTCTCGCCACCAGACAATCAGAGATCTCCGCCTTCTGATAGTCTGGGGACACTCCTTTCTAAAGTGTGTTTAACACACAACGCCTCTTGCATTTTTGAAAAGGACACACCTTCTCGGAAATGTGCGCTCCTCCTTTTCTCGTCTGCAAGGAAACAAACACACACTCAGAGAGCTTGAAAATGGATGCTGAGAGATTTAACTCTGTTTTATCAAACGTGTGCTCATCCGTGAAGAAAATATTTTTTCCAGCGGATGTCTTAGTTACAACATTATTGAGCTAACTGCAGTAGTTTCATGTCGTATCCGACAACGGGAGGCTTTTAACAGATGACGTCCTGATGTTAGCTTTGCTGCTGCTGTTAGCTGTCCCTGTCAGCTGCAGCCACTGATGCTTTCTAGACATCGTGATTTCCCAAAACTGAATAAATACCACACATAGCAACACAAAACTGCTTTGCTAGTTCAATCATGTTGTAACTAAGATATCCGCTGGAAAATATATATTTTTCACGGAGTTATTACCTATTACAGACACTGCTAACGGCTAACAGGGCTAACAGCTAACGGTTAGCCCAGCTAAACGTGCACACAGAAATAGTATTGTTTGTTCAATCATTGTGTTTATAGACTTTACAAACATTGGATTAGTCCAAACGGTGATACAGTTATGTGAAAAATGTGATATATAGGCTATATATATAGCTAAAAGCTCTGCTGGTTTTCTACCCGGAAGTATTTGTAAACAACAAGGTGCTTCCCTCTATAGTCCGGCCGGACGGATGAGTCATGGCCTTGTAAAAGATTATGTTTGTTTCTTTTAGCTGGCGAGAATGTGTCCCCGCAAACGCGACAAACACCCAGTAACTTTGACGGCGTTTTCTGCGAGCACGGCTGAGCCATTTTGTACCGCTACACATGTTTCTAGTGGGACTACGTTTACGAGCACAAGAGTTCAGCGAGCCACCGAAGGACCGCCCTGCAGATTTACTATTGGTTCTGCAACGTAGGGAGTTTTTTTAAACTCTGAAATTGTATCCGTCCATCTAAACACAAAATCAGGGAGAAAGTCATCAGTTTTTAGTTAAGCAAAGCATCTAAAGACTGACTTGTGAGTCTACCGTCAACCTACAGAAAGCATGTTGATGAACTAAACAGGGAGGTTAAAAAAAGGCATAATAACGATGTCCGATGTTCAGGCATTCACACCACGCATTCCTCAGGGGTGAACGCAAGGTCTCACCCATCTGGGAGCACCGTCGACCTACAGAAAGCATGTTGATGAAGTAAACAGGGAGGTTAAAAAGGCACAATAACTCTGATGTTCAGGTATTCACATCATTCCTTCCTCCAGGGTGAACACCGGGTTAACGCCGTTTGTTTAGATGTTGGAACTCAGGATGTTGGGAGGGGGAAAAGGAGAGGTTAAAAAAAGGCACAATAATGATGTTTGTATGTTCGTGATATTCATGATTCATAATATCACGATATGGTGATGTAGAAAGGAGGTTAAATTGGAAACATCATCATCAAAGTCTCTGTACACGTCCTCACCATCTTCTTTTTTTCTTTCTCTTTGTCTCACACACACGCACGCACGCACGCACGCACGCACGCAGGCACGCACGCACGCGTATTCAGTTTATTTAAAATCTTTTTTTTTTGACATGAAAAAGTTTCAACACGTTAATTATATTAGTGTGAAAAGATGAGTTCTAACGACTGAAAAGATGAACGGTTAAACATTATTGTGAAATGTACAAGCAATTGTCACCGAACAACCCAAAGCGTGAACCTAAAGTAGTCAAACGACCTCCTGACCTCCACACACACACACACTATTCACTCTGTGTTAGTTTCTCCAATCACCTTACCAGATGTACGAAAAAAAAAATCACAAATGCACTGCTAGTAAGGTGATGTAGTGTAAAAGAACAATAGTGCACACATATGTGATGAATGAAGGGGTTAAGCACTGGACTTTCACACAAGAGGCGAGGGTGTGAGTGAGTTTTGGCGTTGACTTATTGTTTTCAGTTTTAAGGATGTATAAAGCTGCTGATTGCACACAGTTTACATAAACGTCAGGAGAATAGTGGAATAGACTTGTTTGTGTTAGTGTCATATTTTGCCATTGGCATAAACACCTCGGTGTAAACGGCAACATTGGCTTTTTACACCCCAGGTGCCAATAGCAGTATTGGCTGCGGAGACCTTAATGTGCCAGCAACATCTGTCTTGCCATTTTTACTCGCAATTTTAAGGTAAATCTTATTGGATTCATGTTTATGTGTACTTTTTAATTGTGAAGTTTTACATAAAATAAAAAATACTATCACTTAAAACTAAGTATTACTGTCAGGTTTTTCTTGGTGATACTATCTAATGTGTTGCAAACAAAATTAGGTGACTTTGTGAAAGAATAGTCTCCCCATGGCTTGTATTTTGGTTGTGAGTACCAAGCAGTAATCTTTACTCAAACAAAGGGCCTATTGAAGTCACTAAGTATATAACATTTTGTTTTATTGTTTAACACACCATGTTTTCTTAGATCTAAATGTATTCTAGCGATATTTGTCATTTTTGCTGCGTGTGGTTGGTTCATTGGTTTGGTGGGACATTGGGCATACTATCTGCTTAGTAATGCTTTGTTGTACAGGTCCTGCAGTTACTTGATTATTTCCAAAGACAGTCCCAGGAATGAGACGGTGCATTTGTTACTAGAATAGATGGTCTGAGACAGCACACATAGTAAATACCAGCTTTAAGAAGGAACCAGTGGCGTAATGTAGCCACAACGGACCCCAGTGCATGCTATCGTGCAGATATCATATTGTTACACGATCTGAGACTTGACACTGGATAACATTTACATATATATTACCCAGCGATCATCACTGGATATCTGTATATCACAAGAAATGCCGAAGAAAATGAGAAATTATTCATTTCATCGAACAATTTTAATGGTTTATTATAGTTTACTTGAAATGAGCACATACTTTTTGTTATAGATGCTACTGACTATTTTTATAAAAAAAGAAAAAAAAAACATGACAGAGATGAGTTTGCTGTTTCCAAAGGCATATTAGCAAATGGCATTAGCAAATGAGAGTTCTTCTACGAAACAGGCATTTTTCCAAGGTGGCAATCACTCATGAGGGCCCATTCTTCACCCAACACATTGTTGGAGGGCCCACTCTCTCTATGGACCCCCCTGCCTCAAGGGTCCCAGTGCAGCAGAACTGCCTGCACTGTCTATCACCCTTTTTAAATAGGAATTGTGCAAATTTGCAGGAAAGCCCAATCAGTCTTTTTTCAGCATTGGCAGTATAAAAACAAAATCGGGGAGTGCAGCAAAATGCCGCCTGCCAACTTTTGTCTATACAGAATGTGCCTTTTTCGGGGCAATGGGGGGAGTGAGCAACAAAACGTGTAGCTCAGCGTGTGATGTAAACAGTGACGTGCGAGGGAAGCCGTGGCTGGTCAGTCCTTCGGCGACAGGTGACCAGTCAAATAGATAGTAAAAATGGGAGTAGGAAGTTTTTAAGTTAACAAAATAATCATAAAGATAACCAAAAACAAAAAGACATAACTATAAAAATAACAATGATATAGGTTAATTTAACTCTCATGAGCATAATATGTTAGAATCTAAAATGTATGCAGTTATAACTTTACAGCTAAAACGACATACATTGGACTGTAACAACAGCAGAGCTCTCTCTGGTGAGCTTGGTGCTTTGTTTTATCTCCAGATAATGGATATATAAGCAAGAGGGTCATAGTTCAGGGTGCAATGTTATGATGAAGTGGTATGTTGTGATTGTGTGTATACTGTATGCAATAGTACCTACTTTATAAGGGCAGCACTTGCTAAAAGTATGTGATTCGGAACACAGCTCTTACGTAGATATAAACAGCTCATTTTAACGTAAAGAAAACATACAACACTTCTTATTTTCAGGTGATTATACACTAATGAAAATACAGTCATGAACAGGCTAGTATTTACAATTTCTGCCAATAGATGCCACTAAGTCCCACACAGTGGACCTTTAAAGTAGCAAGTAGCATAACGCCCTCTCTCTCTCTGATGCACTGTCTGTCAGAACTAGATCAAATGTATGATTCATTATTGATGTGTTATCCAAAGCTTCGTTTTTATACAAGTAATATTCATACTGGTTTAGATAAACAAATTGATTGTATTTCCCCATGTTTACTGAGCAACAGTTTTGTGGGAAAGTAATTAAAGCCCTATCCCATATGGACATGGACACCTGTCCCCCAGTTCAGTGCCAAAAGCTCCGGGGCTGCCCGTGAATGGCACCATGGCCGCGTCCTCACACCGGATAATGTTGGGGCTGCTGGTTGCTGCCATCGACCAGGGCACGAGCTCCACTCGGTTTTTGGTAAGACAACCCGGAGCAGCGGGAGCTAGCTGTGTTATATTTCATGTTTGGCTCATAAACGTGTCAAAGCCGTCGGTGTCCTTGAGTTTATATTACAGCTTGTCAGCTTTTAAGTTAGCCTGCAGTCTTGGAACCACAGTGACTATTTGTTACCGGAGTTTGTTGTTGTTTAACGTCACTAAATTAGCTATGTTTTGTTAAAAATACTGTTAATTAGCTCTTCCATCATGGGAGATTTACGTTTGAAAAAGGCTTGCTCTATTTTAAGCAAATATTGTATCAATAATAAAGTGAAAGATGTTCCTTTATCGTTTATCTTTATTTATTTATGTTACATCGAATTTGCTAAAGAAGTGCTGGAAAGATTTAAGCTAAATGCAGATAATACATGTGCTTTTTGTAATTCAGAAAGAGAAGCATTATTTCATTTGTTCTTTCAATGTGATCATTCACATTTATTGTGGACAGATATGCAAGACTTTATAAATAGGAAAATAGGCACTAATAAACATGTTGTGTTCTATGGGAGAAATAGCAGAGAACTGCCTTTATTCTTCATGGCACAGATTTAAGACGGTGCTAGAAACATTCCTTAGATATTTTGGTCCATATTGACATGATAGCATCACACAGTTGCCGCAGATTTGTCAGCTGCACATCCATGATGAGAATCTCCCGTTCCACCACATCCCTAGGGTGCTATATTGGATTGAGATCTTGTGACTGTGGAGGCCATTGGAGTACAGTGAACTCACTGTCATGTTCAAGAATCACCAAATATTTAGAAAACAGTAGTTCCCATACTGGGAGTCAAACCCGGGCCGCCTGGGTGAAAACCAGGAATCCTAACCTGCTAAACCATATGGGAAGTTGTTCTAAGGGGAGAAAACAACCGGTCGTGAGCTTAGCACGGATTGTGTCGATGCTGTACATGTGTTGTCACATTTTCATAATATTGATATTCAAACGCTCGATGTTTACTGTGGGACTATGCCTCACCCAGGGGCATCATTGTTGGGATCTAAGCCTTAACACTGGCCTGACCACGTAATAGATCTCCAATTAAAGTATCAAAATGGCTATCAGAAATCATAAATAATTAATAATAATTATTAAAAAGGGAAAAATGATAGCCAGTTAATGATAATAATGATAATAAAATACACGAAACTATCAATTTGGAACTCTGATTAATAGTTAAATTAATCACCATCACCAAAATTACCACTGTAATAATAAAGGCTGAAGGATTTCAGAGGTTAGCAGAGGTTGAGGTAAATGCAAACCTGACAGACACTGTAAAGATGAGCAACTGGGGAGACAAGGAATTCAATTCAATTCAATCCTTGCGCTTGCAAACGAAGAGGCCATTAACCATCAGATGACGGGAATGGTGAACGATGGGCCGACTTATAAGAGAATTGCCGAAGGACTGACCAGCCGCGGCTTCCCTCGCACATCACTGTTTACATCACATGCTGAGCTACACGTTTTGTTACTTACTCACGCCCCCCATTGCCCCGAAAAAGGCACATTCTGTATAGACAAAAGTTGGCAGGCGGCATTTTGCTGCACTCCCCGATTTTGTTTTTATACTGCCAATGCTGAAAAAAGACTGATTGGGCTTTCCTGCAAATTTGCACAATTCCTATTTAAAAAGGGTGATAGACAGTGCAGGCAGTTCTGCTGCACTGGGACCCTTGAGGCAGGGGGGTCCATAGAGAGAGTGGGCCCTCCAACAATGTGTTGGGTGAAGAATGGGCCCTCATGAGTGATTGCCACCTTGGAAAAATGCCTGTTTCGTAGAAGAACTCTCATTTGCTAATGCCATTTGCTAATATGCCTTTGGAAACAGCAAACTCATCTCTGTCATGTTTTTTTTTCTTTTTTTTTTGTAATTCTCTTTTTATTGTTTTTTTTAGCACAAACAATAATATCACTCAGGATACAAAATGCACCATACAAGTGAAAAAGCTCAAAACACAAAGAAAACAGAACTGAATCAGACCCTACCAATAAAAGTAAATAAAAATAAATAAATGAATAACTAATTTAATAATAATAATAATTACATGAATAAGTAATAAAAAAAATAAAAATAATAATAAAAAAAGAGAAGTCACAGAGTAAGCAGTATCATCATCAAAAATCGGCATACAACATCATTACAAATCCCAATGCATATCACATTTTCCTTATAAAGCCTCGCTTTTCACATCACATCTCATTCACAAGTTGCATAAGTCCACATGGTCAGACATAATCACAAAGAAAATACCACCCAGGCCGTCCCAGGAAAGAAATAAGGCACCAAAAGAGCAAGAGAAAGAGCCTTAACTGTATTACCTTATTGTCAATCAGTCAATCATTCAATATCATGTTTAAGTAAGGGCCCCATATTTTAAAGAATACCTCCAGTTTGTTGTTCAGTTTAAAAATTAGTTGTTCATAGTTTGCCATTTTAGTCATTTCTCCACACCATTCATTAAAAGGGATGGCATTTTTTGTTTTCCAGTGCCTAAGCACTATCCAGCCAGTGATAAGAGCTAATCTACACCATAAAACTTGTTGGCCTGTCAAACCTGCCCCCTTCTGGTATTATACCTAGTATGCAGACCAGGAATTTATGGAATAATATAATATTCTTCAGTACCAAGTACCTTGTTAAGGAAGAATATTATATTATTCCATAAATTCCTGGTCATTTGACAATCGTATAACATGTGTTTAAATGTACCTTTGTCACTATCACATCTCCAACACAAATCAGATTCCCGTAGCTTGAGTCTCGCCATCTTACATGGAGTCCAGTAGCTCCTATGAATAATCCTATAAGTGATGAATCTCATCTGTATTTCTCTCGATGTTTTACACCAGGAACCCACAATTTCTCTGAATCTCTCATCAGTTATTTCTCTTTCTAAATCCTCTTCCCAGGCTCGTTTGAGACCATTGAGTTTTGGTGGGAGAGATTGTCTCATAGTACTGTAAAATCTCGAAGCCCCACCCTTCACCTGTTGTCTGTTCTGTAACATTTCTTGTATACTAGTTTGATGTATTAAGGGAAGTTTTCTTGTCATGGACATTATACAACTTCTCAGCTGGAGATATTTCCAAAAGTCTTTCTTAGGAATTTTATATTTAATCATTATCTGTCCAAATGACATAAAATTATCATCCTCGAAAACATCATCAATAAAAATTATACCTGCCTCGACCCAAGTTCTCCAATAAAACGTCTTCTTGCCCACTTTTAAGAGTTTGTTTTGCCAAAGAGGCGATTTTTTGGTAAAAGAAGGCTTTTCCCCAATAATTTGGTGTGATATTTTCCAAGTGTCCCTTGCAAACTCAAGCAATGGGTTCCTAAATGGTATTTCTCCTCTTGTTTGTGATATAAAAGCCTGTACCGGAAGGGGTTCTGTAAGTTCCTATAAAAGCCTGTACCGGAAGGGGTTCTGTAAGTTCCTTTTCAATTAAAACCCATCCTGGGACTTGGTCTTCTGCCACATACAGTTTGGACATCTGATTCAAAGAAAAAGCATAGTGATACCAGTCAACTCTCAGTAGACTGAGACCCCCATCCTCATTAGCCGCGCACAGTTTAATTATATTAAAAAGAGGTCTTCTGCCTGCCCATAGAAATTAATTTATTGCCCTACTGAATCTTGATAGTAGTGGGGGAGGGAATCTCAAAAATGATAATAGTTCCACAAATAAACTATATCACATGTCTTTTACCTTTAAGATGTTTATTTTGCCTAATAAGGATTGTTAGAATGACCATAGCGGCTGGATGATGCAGTAAGACAGCAGTCAAAAGGCAGTTGTATGGTGCACCATATCATGGGTGTTTATTCACCAAACCAGAAAAAAAAACACATACAGCGGTACAGGCTTGGCAGCATTTACAGATGGGAGACCTGACCAGCAACAAGGACAGATGGAAACTGGCGCCTTTTATACCCTATCACTGGTGCACTTGATTGGATGCTCCCATTAACAGGTTTTTTTTAACAAAATATATTATCTCATGGCTAATCACCACGGACAATATAACCAACATATAATTACCATAATATTTACCATGACTGCTGTACTGCTATTTACCCCCCCAGAATAAACACAAACCCACTACAATAAATATACATATATACACCAACTACCAAACTCCCCTCTTCCTATCCCATCACTTGGTCTCTCCCGGAACCTTTAAGTTGGTGTTCGTACGCCCGGGGACTCTTTTGGCCGAACACCCTGGAGGAGACACAGGAAGGACAGGTAAGAATCTACACAAACAACTCAAACACAGGCCGCAACTTTAACACACTAATGAACACTTTCACATTGCAATATTAAAGCACATTTATGTTATGTCTGATGAACCAAAACTCAACAGCACTTAATTTTAACTGTTGTCTATCAATTATGAACCTTGTAGGTACACACACAGTATTGTCTACTCTAACTCCCTCCCTCCCTCAGGTGAAGCAGATCATCCACAACCGCACCTGGCAGAAGACAACACACGTCACCAATCACTACTCATCAATTTCACCATGGTTTGAAATGTTCATCCGCATGCTTCACATATTCAATAAAGCTCATGTGCAAATATGCAATGTGCAAACTGCTCTGTGCAAATCATGCTAATAAAGTGCAACTATCACCATGAAAGTGCCATGTGCCATTATTAAAGTGCCTAATTAAGTTGTTTGTTTAAAAGTGACATTCATACACAGACCCAGTTGTGCAATATTTACAAGGCCAAAGCCATCAGTCACTAGTAACGAAGGGCTCTTCGTTACAAGGATAGTCCTAGCTTTGTCCAATTTTGTAAAGTACTCTCAATTTTCTGAATAAGGGGGAGGAGATTTTCCATCATTATATCATTCAAGGCTGGGGTAATCTTAATGCCTAGATAAACCAAACCTGAAGGAAGCCAATTAAACTGCCAGTTTTTTCTAATCGCTGGTGGGCAAATCTTTGACAAAGGCATTGCCTCTGATTTCCCCCAATTTATCTTATAGCCTGAGATCAGAGAAAAGGATTCAATCACCGACAGTATATGAGGAACGAAAAGTTACAGTTATAACTACGGTTCTATGAGTCCTGGATGACCGCCAGAGGCGGTGCATAAGCACTGGATAACTCCGCCCGCGCTAGCGCATGTCGAGTACGAATATCAACAACGTCACCTGTGACCCCTGCATGAACTCCGGGAGGCTATATCTTCCGGTGTCAGCAAGTGATCTGTTCCCAAAATCTGTTCGCGAGTGACCAGACACTCTGGCGGTCATCCGGGACTCATAGAACCGTAGTTACAACTGTAACTTTTCGTTCTATTTCGTCCCTACTGACCGCCAGAGGCGGTGCATAAGCACTGGATGACACATACCAACAATGTCACAAAGAATCCCCCAGACCTACCTCACTGATGAGAAGTCCTGGGGCGAAGGACCATGCCCAGCAGGTGGGGAGGAGCAACATTGAGGCGATAAAAGCGATGGAACGTGGAAGGCGACGCCCAAGAAGCCGCAGCACATGTCGTCCAACGAAACACTCCTCAAAGCAGCCCAGGACGTGGAAACCCCCCACGGTGAATGGCACCTGACCCCGGCAGGCAACGGACGGCCGGTGACCCTGTAAGCATAGGAGATGGTGTCCACAATCCAATGCGACACTGTTTAGAGAGGACACAACCTCTGTTATGACCCCCATAGCACACAAACAATTGGTCCGTTCGTCGCACAGGCGCAGTGGCGTTGATGTAAGCAGCCAGGGCCCGTACAGGACACAACAACCACGCCCCACAGTCGGCCGTTGGGGGGTCGAACCGAGCCAGATGAATCGACCAGTTGAGATGGTTGCGTGGCAGCACCTTTGGCAGGAACGCAACATTCGGCCAGAGAGTCACCCCTGAACCATCCGGCCCCCAACGCAGGCAGGACTCACTGACGGAGAGAGCATGCAGCTCCCCGACCCGCTTTGCTGACGTGACAGCAAGGAGAAAGGCTGTCTTCATTGACAGCCACTTAAGATCAGCCTGGGCTAAAGGCTCAAAGGACGAGGAAGACAGGGCATCCAGCACCAGGGAGAGATCCCATGCTGGAACCCTGGGGGCCACCGGAGGTCGTGGCCTCAGTGCCCCCCTGAGAAAAGAGGATACCAACCGCTGGCACCCCACGGTGGCATTCTCAATCAATGTCGTGATGAAATTGCCGCCACATACACCCTCAAGGTGGAAGGAGTGCGACCGTCCTCCAGAAGAGACTGGAGAAACTCCAGAATGGTGGCGACCGTACAAGAGGTGGGATCCTCCCCCCTGTCTGCACACCAGGCAGAGAACCTCCTCCACTTGCACTCATACTGGAGGCGGGTGGATGGTGCATGAGCATGCGAAATGGTGCACCTGACCGACTCAGTGCAACCAGTCAGGAGCGGGTCGGGCCCTGCAGTGGCCAGACGCAAAGCTGGAGACGACAGTGCCAAATCCGACCCCCCAGCTGTGACAAGGAGATCCTTCCTCTCTGGGAGGTGCCATGGCGAGCCTCAGCAAAGCCTCTGCAGCAGTGGAAACCAAAGCCTCCCCAGCCAAAACGGGGCCACCAGGAGGATCCGGTGGCCCTGTTGAAGGACCCGCTGCAGCGTCGGGAGGATCAGAGGCAACAGCGGAAATGCGTACAGGAGGCCGTCGGGCCACTTGTGCCCCAGGGCATCCTGTCCTAGAGGACCATCCCCCTCTGTCCAGGAGAACCAGAGGGGACAATGACTTGACTACCTCGAGGCAAAAAGATCCACCTCCGCCCTGCCGAAAATGCCCCAGATCATCTTCACGACCTCCGGATGAAGCCTCCATTCCCCCGGAGGAGGCTTGTGTCGGGAAAGGAAATCCGCCACCTGATTCTGGTTGCCGGACAGCCACACAGCCCGCAGGCTGGACAGAGCGGCCCATGTAAACAGGCACTGGGACACCCGCAACAGTCGCACCGACTTGGTGCCCCCCTGATGGTTGATCTGGGAGACGACAGCCTTGTTGTCTGACAGGACCAGCACATGTTTCCCCTGCAGGTGCGGTAAGAAGTGCTGGAGAGCCAGATGGACGGCCCGCAGCTCCAGCACATTGATGTGGTGTGTGCAGTCCTGGACAGACCACTGTCCCTGAGCCAGCCTGCCACGCCAGACCGCACCCCATCCTGAGCGGGATGCATCTGAAGTGACGGTCTCCCGAAAGGACGGGATAGCACCCAGAGGCACACGCCCCAGCAGGAACGCCCGGTCCCCCCAAGGCGCCAGGGCGCGAATGCACGTCTGCGACACTGTGATCAGTTTGCGCCTGTGGAGCTTGGGGTCCAGGCGAAAGCCGTTCAGCCACATCTGGAGGGGGTGCAATGACAACAGGCCAAAAGGAATGGCAGTCGACGCGGCCGTCAGCTTGCCCAGCAACTGAAGAAACAGGACAAACGGCAGCTGCTTGCCTCTCCTGAAGAGGGGAAGGAGTTGGAGGATGTCGGCCACACGACGCTCTGACAGGTAGGCCCTCATGGCCACAGAGTCCAGGACCAGGCCTAGGTAGGCAGCCCGCTGGGTGGGGACCAAACAACTCTTTGCCACATTGACCGTGAGGCCCAGCCGGGCCACATGTGTCAGAAGGCGGGATGTATCCTGGATCACCTGGGCCCGGGTCGAGGTATGGCAGCACCTTCATGCCTCTAGCCTGTAATGGCGCCAGAGCCGCTGGGACGGTAAAGACCCTGGGAGACAAAGGGGAGCACCCTGAACTGATAGTGGCGGCCCTGAAAGGCAAACCACAGGAAGGGCTGATGATGAGCCGCAATGGGCACATGAAAGTACGCGTCCTTCAGGTTGATGGACGTGAACCATTCGCCTTGCCGGGTCACGCGCATCACATCTGCTGAGGTCAACATATGGAACGGTAGAACCTTCAAGTACCTGTTTAGGCTGCGTAGATCCAAGATGGGACAGAGTCCGCCATCCTTCTTGCCGACAAGGAAGTAGGTTGAGTAGAATCCCCCGGGTTGAAGGAGGGGGTCCACCGGTGTGATGGCGCCCTTGTCCAGGAGGGTGGACAGCTCCTGGGCTAAGGCTTGGGCCTTGGCCGAGTCGTTGATGACCGTCATGTTGACCCGGCCGAAGGCTGGGGGCTGGCGTCGGAACTGCAATTCGTAATCCTGGGTCAAGGTGGCAACTACCCAGGGGTCTGGCGAGCAGGCAGCCCAGTGACTGAGCTGCTGATGCAAAAAGCAGCCGACGACCGGCCCCGTAGCCCTAGCACCGAGGCCCCCGGCCCCTGGAGGAGCCGGAAGTGCGGTGGCCAGGCTTGGGGTCCTGAGGCTTCTGAGGTGAGCAGCGCAGAGTGGAACGAAAGTCACCTGTGGACTTCCTCTCGTCCCGCCGTTGGCGTTGGCCACCCCAGGGAGATGGTCGTGGAAGACCCTGAGGGGCAGATGGAAAAGTCCTCGAGCTGCTTCTGGAAACAGGTGCTCTTTTATGGAGGCCGCCGCCTGGTCTCATCGGCCTCAGCGGTGCGGTCCAGTGCGTCCAGAGCAGCAGAACCAAACAGCTCCCCAGGTTCTGCTGGCACCCGGCGAAGGACCCTGCGAGTCGCCTCCGTCAGAGGTGACTGTGCCAACCAGACATGACGGCGAGTGTGGACAAGTGTCGACATCAGTCGTCCCAGCTCCCTCATCTGGTAGGCAAAAGCCTGCAGTGATACATCACAGATGTCGCGGACGGAGTCGTCCACCTGTGCTTCCTGCAGGGAGGCCGAGAGAGCAAGGAGTAAGTGGGAGAGGGTGTTCCCCAAGCGGCCGACACGTGCTGCTGTGTTGTAGGCCTTGCAGACGTAATCATCAGTGACCTTACACTGGGCAGAAGGGCACTTAGGGTCAGACTTCATCGCCTCACCTGGAGCCACAATCAGGGCTGCGATTGGAGGCTTAACCGCCGGCATGTGGAGGAGCCCCACCGACTTGGCATCCTCCATGGCAGCCAAGGCCCGTTCATCTGACCCCGACCTGGTGAGGGCTGAAGTGTCCCTCCAACAGGAGTGCAGCTTCTTCAGGAAGTCGGGAGAATGCGGCACCGTAACCTTCGCCGAGGGAGGGTTGCGCCTGTGAAATGCACTGGGAGCCTGCCCCTGACTCGGGGCATCGAGCTGCAGATGTGCCAGGGCTGCCCGGATGATCGCCCCCATGGAAGAGTCATCAGACCCCTGCTGAGAACTCTGGGCTGAGGAATGGGAGGAGCCCGCTGCCGTCAGAGGGGCCGGACTACCCTGATCTTTAGATCCTGAGTTAAAACGAACCACCATTGCCACTGGAGCGTGGTCTGACATAACAATATTACCAATTGATGCACTCACAGTCATATTATCATATATCTACCAATTGCTTAGATACCAAAAAGTAGTCTATTCTAGAATAGGAAGAGTACGGATTTGAATAGAAAGAATACTCCCTTTGTTGAGGATGTAAGAGCCTCCAGATGTCAACCAACCCCAGCTCTTCTTCCAGAACATCTATTGCTAGTTGAGATTTCTGTGTTGTTCTTGTGTTAGGGATATTTGATTTATCAAGTACCAGGTTTCTCACCTGGTTAAAATCCCCCCCAAGTATCACATAGGTATTCCCAATCTGTTTCACGGTATTGCAAATGTCAACAAAAAAATTTGGAGAGTCAGTATTTGGGGCATATATATTAATAAAAGAACATCTAATGCCACCAAAACTTGTGTCTAATGCAACCCATCTGCCATCCCCATCAGAAAGTTGCTTATGGATAACAATGTTAAGGTTCTTACAGATTAGTATGCACACTAATCTCTTCCTCTTCCTCTTAATAGCTAAATTTGCCCCTTTAATATTCCAAGAGAGCACTTTAAGTGTTTCTGTCATAATAAGCTGTATCTGTTATCTTGATCTGTGTCCCTGACCATTGGCCTAAACATTGTTCCAAACTGCATATAAACATGTCATTGTAAGCCACATTCTTAATTATCAGCTGTGACCAGCTGTGTTACTCCCTGAGCCTCCCTGAGCCTGAGTTTGACTCCAAAATGGCAGCAACAGGTCCCTAAAAACATCCATGTCTGCTGCCTAAAAGTTTGCTGGAAACACAGTGCACACTGCAGCTTGGCAGCGTCTCACCAGGGTAAACGGAGGACACGGACCGTCTGTCCCTCGGCAGGAGAAACACCGCCGGTTATCTTTGTTACCGACTCCGCGCTTACGTAGTTTTAGCTCGCTAGCTAACTGCGCTAGCTCGAAAAGAAAGGCCGTGTCGAGTTGACTCAGTTATTTAATGGATAGCGGGATCTTTCTGGCATATCACGGTTGCCTCCCACCGCTTGGATTGGAAACCCTTTAAGTGAAACATCAAGACAGGATGGCCCTGAAAAGGATTCACAAGGAGCTTAACGACCTGGCTCGTGACCCTCCAGCACAGTGCTCAGCCGGCCCAGTGGGCGATGACACCAGCAGCATGTCCGGGGGAAGAAACCAAACAAATTCCTTCTGCGAATGCTGTCGGAGATATCAACAAGAAATTAATGAGCTACAAGCACAGATTTTTGCTTTAGAATCTGAAAAAGGACTTCACAAGACGCTCCCAGTGACATCCGGTGGTAAGAAGCCCACAGTTACTTTCAGTAAAAAGGGTGAAATACCTGCTACTTTCATCTTAAACCTGAGTGATACTGTGTCTTTTCCAAAATTCTGTAAAGACCAAAATGCCTCATCCTGGAGAGAACTTGGTGCTAAGCCAAAGCAGCACAAAGTGATGAGAGACAATGTTAATACCTACGTAACATCACCCAAAATACAGCTTACAAACAGATTGAATTTAATGTTTCTAACGAACAAAGAGAAAATGGATTATCTTCACGAAAATGGAGCCATAAAGTCGGCAAAAGACAGCAGGCAGACAGACAATCTGGACCAAACGTCAAGGTCAGAGATACGCTGCTGATAGGAGACGGTGCTATCAGTGGCATAAACCATGGAAGAATTCAAACATGCTGCTGTCCCAGTGCCACTGTCTCTGAGATAACAACACTCCTTCCAAAAGTTTTGTCTACACACCGAGGAGTCAAACAGCTGATCGTGCACGTGGGTGCAGTGGACATCAGAAAGGAACAGACTGAAGTCTTGAAAAGGGATTTCACTAAGTTCTTCAAGGATCTTGATAAAGTGGAGGTCAAGGCATTAATTAGTGGACCTCTTCCAAACATAGACAGGAAGATAAACAAGTTCAGCCGGCTGCTTCAGCTGAACACATGGCTGTCCAAAGAGTGTGTGCACAGAGGATTGCACTACATTGAGAACTTTTATCTGTTCTGGAAACGAGAGGACCTGTTCAAGGGAAAGAGCCCACACCTGTGCAGAGGTGGGAGGAGAGTGCTGACGGAACACCTCCTCCACGCTCTGAGGCATCAGAATGGGCGAGAGAGAAGCATCTCTGTCGCAGAAGCCAGAGACCGAGCCAGTGTTTCAGCACCAGCTGCACCACAACAGCCTCCACCGCCCCCAGCGAAAGATTCAGCTCCAGCACCACAACAGCCTCCACCGCCCCCAGTGAAGGATTCAGGCCCGCCATCGGTTCCACCTCCCCCCGGGCCCTCATCACAGGCCTTGGACTCGTCTGTGACGGCCCCAGCGAAGGTTTCAGGCCCGCCATCGGTTTCACCTCTCCCCGGGCCCTCATCACAGGCCTTGGACTCGTCTGTGATGGCCCCAGCAGAAGTTTCAGACCCGGCAGCACCCCCATCACCTCCTCTACCCACAGACCAGCCCTGGGCCCCCCCTGCCACATCTACCTCCTCTAGAGACTTGTCCCTCTCCCTCTCCTTTTCATCCCCACCTTCCCCCATGGGCCTTCCCAACCATCTTGAAAGCCTGATCAAATCAGGGATTAAGATGGTTCCCCTCACCCCTAATATAGCAAGGTCAAGACTTCTATCACCAACTATGCTGAACTCTTCCCCGTATAAAACTGTGCCCCTCAAGTCACACAGGAGCTTCAACTCTCCTGCTTCACAAACTAAAGCTCCCCCAGCTCCTCCCCCTCGGTTTTCATCTGGTCCATCACCCAAACTTCCCCCTGCTCGTCCTCCCCTGCCTGCCCCCAGAGCTGGTATCCCTAAGAGCTAGGATGCACAGGGCCTCTGCTGTCCCAGGACTTACAGCCATGATAAAGGTAATATCAAGCTGGGGCCCTGTGAGACAATATTCTCCCCTAGTGCTATATCTACAGCCACACCACATAGACCAGATTACAGAAGGACAGTTAGACTGTCCAATCAGAGAAATTTAATCCATATCCCTTGTAAGAAGATAATGTCCAGTCCTACTGAAACTAATCTGAAACTTGCTGTGCTTAATGTCAGATCCTTGTCTAACAAATCATTTTTAATTAATAATTTGATCTCTTCGTATAATCTTGATTTTATGTTTTTAACTGAAACATGGCTTGACAAAAACACAGGTAATGCTGTTCTAACGGAATCAGCTCCACCCAACTACAAATTTGAATCTGAAACACGAGAAAACAAAAAGGGTGGAGGTGTCTGTGCAATATTTAGAGATCATATGGTTATGCACAGGTTGTCATTTGGGGTGTTTTCATCATTTGAGTATGTATCCTTTAAAATGGAGCTAAAACAATCTCCGTCCATACTCTATGTAGTTATATACAAGCCTCCCCAGCACCGTCAAAGTTTTATTGATGATTTTACCAGGATGCTTTCAATTGTATGCACAGACTTTGATGGTTTGGTCATTACAGGTGATTTTAATGTACATGTGGATAATGTCTGTGACAGAAATGCTAAAGAGCTCAGTGCTGTCCTTGAAACCTTTGGCCTGACTCAGCATGTGTGTGAGCCCACCCACAGCAGAGCGCAGCACACTCTGGACCTGCTCATTACAAAGGGGGTTAATATTTCAAACGTCAATGTGGTTGATGTTGCTCTGTCTGATCATTTCTGTGTCTTCTTTGACCTGTCTGTTTCTCCCAAACCACCGGCTGGTCCTGCAGTTGTTCGGAGGAGACACATAAATAACAGCACAGGTGCTCTGTTCATGGAAATGATAAACTTTGAAAATGCCTCATGTTCTAATGTTGATGATTTGTTGAACTCTGTTACTTCGAGTGTTTTGAATGTTCTGGACACCATTGCCCCTGTGAAGGTTAAAATGGTTAAAAATAAGCAGAAGGCGCCATGGAGGAATGACGACTCGGTCAGGGCACAGAAAAGGGAGTGCCGGAGGGCCGAGCGGAAATGGCGCAAGTCAAAGCTTCATGTTCATTATGAAATTTATAAAGAAAAGTTGTACGTGTTCAACCAGATCTTACGTAGAACAAGGGAGAGGTACTTTTCTGAAATTATTGGAAACTGCAGTAACAACTCGCGTGTCTTATTTGCAACAGTGAACAGATTAACAAACCCTCCAGCTCAACTGCCGTTGGAACTGATCTCCACATCTAAGTGTAATGAGTTTGCAGTATTCTTTTGCGACAAGGTTCAGACCATTAAAAATGCCATCAATTCCACAACACCAATAACAACCCTGCAGCCACCTAGACACTTAGAGCTGACTCATTTTGCACCTGTAACTGACAAAACTGTCCAAGAGATCATCACCAGTCTGAGTTCATCTACATGCTGCCTCGATGTGTTACCCACTAGATTTCTAAAGTCTGTGCTGAGCAGTTTGTTACCACCACTCGCTCACATAGTTAACATGTCACTACAATCTGGAACATTCCCAAAGGCCTTGAAAACTGCGGTCATAAAGCCTCTCCTAAAGAAGAGCAGTCTTGATGCCACAGTACTGAACAACTACCGGCCCATTTCAAATCTGCCGTTTTTAGGCAAAGTCCTTGAGAAAGTTGTTTACCAACAGCTTACTGACTTTCTCCTAATGAACAACTCCTTTGATGTTTTCCAGTCAGGTTTTAGACCCCATCACAGCACTGAGACCGCTCTTATTAAGGTGACAAATGACATCCGCCTGAACACTGATGCAGGCAAAGTCTCAGTTTTAGTCCTGCTAGATCTGAGTGCTGCTTTTGACACTGTCGATCATGAGATCCTTTCACAGAGACTAGAGGACTGGGTGGGCATCTCTGGCACTGCCCTAAATTGGTTGAAGTCCTATCTAGAAGACAGGAAGTACTTTGTTGAAATTGGTAACTGTGTCTCAGACCACATGGCCTTGACCTGTGGGGTGCCCCAAGGGTCAATCCTGGGACCCCTTCTGTTCAATCTCTACATGCTGCCTTTAGGCCAGTTAATACAAAGTAATAATGTGTCCTACCACAATTATGCAGACGACACTCAGATCTATGTCTCACTGACAGCAGGTGAATATGGACCAGTGGATTCACTCTGTCACTGCATCCAACAGGTCAGTGTGTGGATGCAAAACAACTTTCTCCAGCTAAATTCAGACAAGACTGAAGTCATCGTATTTGGTCCACAGAAACAAAGAGAAAGTGTCAGCAGTCACCTCCAGTCTCTCTCTCTAAAACCTACAAATCAGGTTAGAAATCTCGGGGTAATAATGGACTCAGACTTGAACTTTAACAGCCACATCAAATCAATAACATCAGCAGCTTTTTACCATCTAAAAAACATTGCCAAAATCAAAGGTATAGTGTCTAAACCTGACTTGGAGAGACTTATCCATGCATTTGTCTCTAGTAGGTTAGACTACTGTAACGGCCTGCTCACTGGCCTCTCCAAACGGGCCGTAAGACAGCTGCAGTACATCCAGAATGCTGCTGCTCGGGTCCTGACCAGAACCAGGAAGTACGAGCACATTAGTCCTGTGCTCAGGTCTCTACACTGGCTTCCTGTGGCTCAGAGAATAGACTTTAAAGCAGCTCTGCTTGTGTACAAGTCTCTCCACGGCCTAGCACCAAAGTACATCTCTGACATGTTAGTGCCATATGAACCATCTCGGACTCTGAGGACCTCAGGGACCGGCCTCCTGCTGGTGCCCAGAGTCAGGACTAAACATGGGGAATCAGGATTCCAGTTTTATGCAGCTAAAATCTGGAACAGTCTTTCTGAAGATGTGAGACAGGCCTCTACTCTGACAATGTTCAAATCTAGGCTCAAAACAGCTCTATTTCACTGTGCATATGACTGAAAGGATCTTATCTGCACTCTTCTCTTTTAAAGTTCATTTTATAATGATTATTTATGTTTTTATTTTGTATTGTGATTTTAATGCATTTTCTTGTTCTGTAAAGCACTTTGAATTACTTTGTGTACGAATTGTGCTCTACAAATAAACTTGCCTTGCCTTGCCTTGCCTTCCCTGTGCTAAACATATACACACAAAAAGAATAAAAACATACACATAAAAGAAAAAACTCAGCTGGCAACCGAACAAGATGGTTTGCCATACCCTTAACCCCTAAACAACACAATGGAGTAATACGTCCATGAAACTCAAAGTCCCATCCCCGCTGGACACGCCCCCTGAACCCCTCCTTTCTTTTAACATTAATATTTCTCAGTTTTTTATTTTTTATTTTCTTCCTCCTCTCCCCCCTCCTATTTTAGCTCCATCCCTGTATATATGTTTTTAGTGGAGAACTATAGTAGTCCTTCCCCATGCCTTATTTTGACATAGCCTACTGATATAAGGCTCATAGTCCATCCAAAACCCTGCGAGTTATAGCCAGATATATCTGGCAAATAAATTCCAAACCTAGGATTCATTCTCATAAAATGTTAGAATCTTCCCTTCTTTTACATAGCAGCTCCCAACATTGAGTCCTGTAAGCAATTTATGCAAATATTTCAGTCTTTCACAGCCCTCACTATCAAGTTATTCATAAAAAAATAAATAAATAAATAAAATAAAGTCAGATGCTGCAGGAAATCACTTATAATCCCTATAGTCTTGTAAATTAACTTAAAATATGACTCAGTTTGTATGTTCAAAGATGACACATGTATAGTTCACCAGTTCAGAGGGTTTGTCCTGGTCTTTCAACCCTCATCGCACCTTGCAGCATCCCAGTAAAGAAAGAAAATAAATAAATAAATAAATAAATAGTAAGTAAAAGTAAGTAAATAAATATCCAATCTCTTTGAGTGCAGTGAGGGGACTGCAATGTCTGTAAACACTGTCTTCCATCGTACCGGCTGACTCAATGAGGAGGAAAAAAAAACATAAAACAAATCAGGGTTTGAAGACGGCTTGTCTAGTAGGTCATTTCGTCCACTTTGTTTTATCAGCCTCTTGATGAAAGAAAAACTCCAGCATCCTCAGGTGAAGTGAGAGTGTGTCTAATGTTGTCGTCGACGACTCCCAGCATGGCTGGGTATACCATAGTGTACCGCAGCCCCTTTTCCTGCAGCTTCTTTTTCACTCCATCAAACTTCTTGCGTTTCTGGATAACGTCCTGAGACAAATTCTGGAAAAAGGAGACCGGTTTACCCTTCCACGTTGCTCGTCCTTTCTCTCTCGCCACACGTAGAACAGCCTCCCTGGCTGTGAATCTCAGGAAACGTACCAGAATGTGCCGGTCTCTGCCTCCTCGTTGGCCGGTTCTGTGGGAGCGCTCGATTTCAAAATCCTGTGTCAGCTCGACATCCAGTGTTTCAGAGATGAGTTTCTGTACAAACCCCTGTATATCACGTCCTTCGGCGCCTTCCTCTATTCCCACAATGCAAAAATTATTACGCCGCCCGGCATCCTCCAGGTACATAACTCGCTCCTGCAGCTGTGTGACGGTTCTCATCGCTGTGTTCACTGCTGTTTCTCTGACCCCATCTTTATCCTCCAGCGCCGAAATCCGTGTTTCCGCTTCAGTCACCCGGTGTCCAAGCGTCTCCACTGTAGTTTGGACTGCATCCATGCCTGCTTTCAGCCCGCTCATGTCTGACGCGATGGTTTGGAGCAAAGTTTTAATGCTAGCTAGCTCAGCAGCGGTGTCTATCTGCGGAGGCACCATGTTGTCGTCTGCATCTTCTGCGGTCGGTTGGCTAATTTGGCTTCTCAGACCATACTGTGTGATGGATTTTTGGACTCCCTGCATATTTCTTCCCTTCTTGTTCTAATATGTAGTTATTTTATCTAGCTTAGATATCTCCAAAATCGTTATAGGAGGGTGAACTGGGTAAAGCCCCACGGAGTGTTGCACTACGCGGCCATCTTGGGTGCTCGCCTCACCGGAAGTCCTTTTTTCTTTTCTTTTTTATAAAAATAGTCAGTAGCATCTATAACAAAAATATATGCTTATTTCAAGTAAACTATAATAAACCATTAAAATTGTTCGATGAAATGAATAATTTCTCATTTTCTTTGGCATTTCTTGTGATATACAGATCCAGTGATGATTGCTGGGTAATATATATGTAAATGTTATCCAGTGTCAAGTCTCAGATCGTGTAACAATATGATATCTGCACGATAGCATGCACTGGGGTCCGTCGTGGCTACATTACGCCACTGGTTCCTTCTTAAAGCTGGTATTTACTATGTGTGCTGTCTCAGACCATCTATTCTAGTAACAAATGCACTGTCTCATTCCAGGGACTGTCTTTGGAAATAATCAAGTAGTTACTTGATTACAGGACCTGTACAACAAAGCATTACTAAGCAGATAGTATGCCCAATGTCCCACCAAACCAATGAGCCAACCACACGGAGCAAAAATTACAAATATCACTAGAATACATTTAGATCTAAGAAAACATGGTGTGTTAAACAATAAAACAAAATGTGACACACTTAGTGACTTCAATAGGCCCTTTGTTTTTTGTTTTTTTTTGGGGCATTTTTTGCCTTTAATGGACAGGACAGTTAAGTGTGAAAGGGGGAGAGAGAGAGGGGATGACATGCAGCAAAAGGCCACAGGCTGGACTCGAACCCGGGCCGCTGCGGCAAGAGCCTTGTATATGGGGTGCCTGCTCTACCACTAAGCCACCGACGTCCCCAGTAGGCCCTTTGTTTGAGTAAAAATTACTGCTTGGTACTCAGAACCAAAATACAAGCCATGGGGAGACTATTCTTTCACAAAGTCACCTAATTTTGTTTGTAACACATTAGATAGTACCACCAAGAAAAATCTGACAGCAATTCTTAGTTTTAAGTGATAATATTTTTTATTTTATGTAAAACTTCACAATTAAAAAGTACACATAAACATGAATCCGATAAGATTTACCTTAAAATTACAAATAAAAATGGCAAGGCAGATGTTGCTGGCACATTAAGGTCTCCGTAGCCAACGCTGCTATTTGCACCTGGGGTGTAAAAAGCCAATGTTGCCGTTTACACCGAGGTGTTTATTCCTGGCCGTCCCAGCAATGGCAAAATATGACACTAACACAAACGAGTCTATTCCACTATTCTCCTGACGTTTATGTAAACTGTGTGCAATCAGCAGCTTTATACGTCCTTAAAACTGAAAATAATAAGTCAACTAAATACGCCAGAACTCACTCACACCCGGCCTCTTGTGTGAAAGTCCAGTGCTTAACCCCTTCATTCATCACATGTGTGTGCACTATTGTTCTTTTACACTACATCACCTTACTAGCAGTGCATTTGTGATTTTTTTTTCTCGTACATCTGGTAAGGTGATTGGAGAAACTAACAGAGTGAATAGTGTGTGTGTTGAGGTTAGGAGGTCGTTTGACTACTTTAGGTTCACGCTTTGGGTTGTTCGGTGACAATTGCTTGTACTTTTCACAATAATGTTTAACCGTTCATCTTTTCAGTCGTTAGAACTCATCTTTTCACTCTCTGTAACTAATATAATTAACGTGTTGAAACTATTTTTTTTTAAATAAACTGAATATTTAATTGCTGTGTGTGTGTGTGTGTGTGTGTGTGTGTGTGAGACAAAGAGAAAAAGAAAAAAAGGAGATGGTGAGGACGTGTACAGAGACTTTGATGATGATGTTTCCAATTTAACCTCCTTTCTACATCACCATATCGTGATATTATGAATCATGAATATCACGAACATACAAACATCATTATTGTGCCTTTTTTTAACCTCTCCTTTTCCCCCTCCCAACATCCTGAGTTCCAACATCTAAACAAACGGCGTTAACCTGGTGTTCACCCCGGAGGAAGGAGTGATGTGAATACCTGAATATTAGAGTTATTGTGCCTTTTTAACCTCCCTGTTTACTTCATCAACATGCTTTCTGTAGGTCGACGCTGCTCACAGATGGGTGAGATCTTGCGTTCACCCCTGAGGAATGCGTGGTGTGAATACCTGAACATCGGACATCATTATCGTGCCTTTTTTTAACCTCCCTGTTTAGTTCATCAACATGCTTTCTGTAGGTCGGCGGTGGTAGGTCAAAGGTCACCATCCATCATTTTGACAGAAGCGGAATTATACTACTCTCTCCTGAAGCCAGGAGGAGATACCCCTGTGAGGGTAAACAGACGACCTCCTCAAAGACTTTTGACTGAACTGTAGCAAAGGCTATGAAAAGTGATGAGACATTGATAAGTTCCCACTACAGCCCCTCATCACAGTTATGTTTTGTGTTGCTGACTAAACAACTTTAACCTGTGTTCAGAATTGTTCAGAAACATTATTTTCAGTTATTCATATTTTACTTATTGTTCAATGTCATATACCTGATTTTGAATTAATGGCACACTACTGAATCTAAGATACTCCCATTTTTTGAAAAAACAGTTATTTTGTTTAATCCAAGTCCCATCAGATTAAGTAATGCTAAAACCAAGGAAGGACATTTCATTTGAAAGAAAAGGAGGGATGTAGTGTTGTGAGAATTAGGCAGATTCCCTTTAAGACTGAGGAAGTCAAGTTGTGTTTACTGTCGGCGTTAGTAGCTGCAGCAGGAGCTGAGAGACTGACAATGAAGCATGCTATCTGTGCTGATTTCATGTAAAAGAAAGTTCATTAAAGCTTCAAGTCCAAACATATGAAAGAAAGTTCATTAAAGCTTCAAGTCCAAACATATGAAACAGTGAGGACACCTTTTTAAATCTAAGCTGAAGACCTACCTTTTTAGAATTGCTTTTAATTCCGACTAGGGCTATCCTTTTTTTTTTAATGTGTATTTATTCTGTTTTAATGTATTTTATCTATGTTGAAAGGCTTTTAATGCCCTGTAGCACTGTCGCACTCTCCATTGTTTTTCTTTTTTGTATTGTCTTATTGTTCTTTTTGTGTGTGTGTGTGTGTTTGGTACTTCATGTACTTTCATTGTTATTTGACACTGTTGTTAAGCACTTTGTGTACCTTTGGGTTTTGTAAAGGGCTATAGAAATAAATGTTGATTGACTAATTGATTGATTGAGGCGAAACAGGAGGGAGGAAGTTAAATTAACAAGACTAAGATTTGATCACACAGGACTTAATCAGACATTATTCATGATAGGGAAATCACAGTCAGGTGAATGTTTACAGTGTAAAAAGACAGGAATTACAGAACACATAATTATGGAATGCAATAAATACATCGAGGAGAGGGAACAGCTGCAAAGACGGATCAGGGAGGTAGGAAGGGAGTGGAGTCTAGAGGGGGATGTATGGAGATGGGAGTAAAAGGTGCCCAGAAAGTCTTGATTCATTTTCAGATATAGAAAAATATAGTAGGTAATCCTTTAAAAAAAAAAAAAAATGAATTCATTTATTTTTGTTTGTTTGTTTGTTTGTTTGTTATATCTCAGTTAAACAAGAGCTGCATGAAATAATAGTAACTCATCTGCATACTCCGGTACAGGAGGTGGCGGTATGCATCTTCTAAAGCTAAGATTGCAATCCGCCATAAAATGAAAAGAAGAAGAAGTAAAAAAAAATCTCAGGGGAAGAACTTCTGAAGGTCCTACTTTAAATTTAATTCAAGGGATTGTTTCAAACTCGACTCACATCACTTCTAATTTTTCACATCTCCTAGTTGGAAGCTATGACTTTGAGAGTATTAAAATTCCTAATAAAACAATTAGAAAGATATTTGATGACATCACACACCCTTTTTTGTCTTTTCGAAACTCCATCAAACAAAGTTTCTCCAAAGATATTATATATTCTTGGCGCTCTAAATACTTAAAATTTCCCATAAATCCAAAAGCAAAAGAAATCCAGTTAAAAATTTTAAATGGTGTGTATCCGTCTGGTGAACTATTACGACAGAGATTTGGTTTTGAAACAAATAAATGTGTGTTTTGTGATGATATTGAAACCTCTGATCATTTATTTTTTCAGTGTATGCTTTCTGAAACACTCTGGACTGATATACATGACTGGCTGCACTCAAAGATCCGACTCGAAGCCTTTTCTCAAAAGGACATTATTTATGGTGTTGTTATGGACAATAATGAATGGGACTTTCTGGTAAACAATATACTAATCCTTGGAAATTTTTACATACACAAATGTAAATATATGAATGTGAAACCTAGATTTAATGTGTTTCATAACGAGTTTCTTTCCTTCACCAAAGCCCTTAACATAATGAAAGGTAAAAATGCAATGAAATCACCAAAGCCCTTAACATAATGAAAGGTAAAAATGCAATGAAACTTTTCAGTTTATTTGAAAAATATGATCTACGACAAAAGCCCTAGCTAACTTTTTATTTTATTTTATTTTATTTTATTTTATTTATTTCATGGATATTTTATTTTCTCATGTAGATTTTCTCTTTTGTATTCTTCCTATGCATCTGCTCCTTTGAAACGTAAAAATGATGCTAGCCATGTTGTTTGTACATGATTTTGTTAAATAAAGTAAAGAAAAAAAAAAAAAAAAAAGAAAAGTGTGAAGGTCGCATGGTTATGGCGTCATGCTAGGCGCGACAAAAAAACTGTCTTCTCCACGCTGTTTATTAGGAGGGTAGCGTGTGTGTGTGTGTGTGCGCATTTTACTTTCTCTCTTTGTTTTTTATCTTTAATCATGGAGAAAAGAGGCACAAGCTCCTTCGGGAAGAAATGTAAGCCCGTGAAGATGAAAGATGGCGCCGACCCTGTCAAAGATTTCGAGAAATGGAGGAAAAGATACAACAAGACCAAAGTACAAGTTAAGCGAGACAGAGCGAAGAGGGAGGTTCCTGAGTGGCAGGTCGAACGGGAGTACATCGACAGGCTAGTCAGCAGGTACGGCGACATTAACACCAAGGAGATTGTCAAGTTTTCCGACTTTCCCATTTCAAAGAAGACCCTGTTAGGTCTGCAGGAGGCTCAGTACAGACAGCCCACAGAGATCCAGAGACAGACCATCAGCTTCGCTCTGCTCGGTAAAGATGTCCTCGGCGCAGCTAAGACTGGCTCTGGGAAGACTTTGGCCTTTCTCATACCGGTGCTGGAGTGTCTGTACCGCCAGCAGTGGAGCTCCATGGACGGCCTCGGTGCTCTCATCATATCCCCCACGAGAGAACTCGCCTACCAGACCTTTGAAGTCCTCCGCAAGGTGGGCAGGAACCACGAGTTCTCCGCGGGGCTCATCATCGGCGGGAAGGACCTCAAGAGCGAGTCGGAGAGGATTCACCGCACCAACATTGTCATCTGCACCCCGGGACGACTGCTCCAGCACATGGACGAAACGGCCACCTTCCACGCCTCTAATCTCCACATGCTAGTTCTGGATGAGGCGGACCGCATCCTGGACATGGGATTTGCCGATACAATCAACGCCATTGTGGAGAACCTTCCGAAGTCCCGACAGACGTTGCTGTTCTCTGCTACACAGACCAAGTCGGTCAAAGACCTGGCCCGGCTCAGCCTTAAAGACCCAGAGTATGTGTGGGTTCACGAAAAGGCAAGGTTCAGTACGCCGGCCACCCTGGAGCAGAGCTATGTAGTGTGTGAACTCTATCAGAAGGTCAACGTGCTCTACTCTTTCATCAGGAGTCACCTGAAGAAGAAGATAATTGTCTTCTTTGCCTGCTGCAAGGAGGTGCAGTACCTGTTCCGGGTCTTTTGTCGCCTCAGACCTGGCATGCCCGTCCTGGCTTTGCATGGTAAACAGCAGCAGATGAAGAGAGTGGAGGTCTATAGGGACTTCCTCAAGAAGCAGAACGCCGTGCTCTTTGCCACCGACATAGCCGCCAGAGGCCTTGACTTCCCTGCCGTCAACTGGGTGCTGCAGTTCGACTGCCCGGAGGATGCAGACACCTACATCCACAGGGTGGGCCGGACTGCCAGGTACAAGGAGGGGGGAGAGGCCCTACTGCTGCTGCTTCCCTCAGAAGAGAAGGGCATGGTCAGCCAGCTGCAAGAGAACAAGGTTCCCATCAACAAGATCCAGGTGAGACATCATGCATCCACAGCATCACAAGTCACACCCATTGAGCCGAAAAATAGAGTCAGTCTACAATGTAGCAATCCAGTACAGTACAGTTCATACCTATGGTCATTTTTTGGTCATAGTTTGTGTTGATGTTATATTGGATTGGAGTTTAATGCCAAAGACACAGGACAATAAAACACACAATACCATCACAACACCCAGACAGCCAGGAGCCTGTCCTGTAATAAAGCACATATAGGGATAAATTAGATCACACATCATATATAAGAAATAGAAAAAAGAGATGTTGCTGTAGGATCTTTTTAAATGTGAATTTTCAGTACTGTAAGCAACGCAAAAGAAAAATGCTGAGAAATCAGTGAGAAAACTTTTTTTTTTTTAAGGAATGTCTGATAAATTGGCAGTGGAATAATTTTGGCTGAGTAGACAGAGAATGTAGTTATTGCTGTTGTTCCAATTCTGAAATTTCCACTGATACCTATGTCTGGTAATGCAGACCCCCCCCCCCCCCCCTTTGCAAATTTGCTCTCAGTAACATATTGTACATATGCTATAATAAACATATAAATCAATAATCACTAAAAAGAAAAAGAATTACAAATTGACTTGTTCAGAAGAATAAAATGAATAAATCAAGGGATGCACTGATTTTGAAATCCTGGGCCGATACTGATACCAATGTTTAAAATAACAATTTCTCTAATAGCTGATACCAATGTTTTTATTTTTGTGATTAATTGTTTTTTGTTATTTATTCTTCTTTTATGCCAGGGAAACAGAAATCTATACTATAAAAAAGAAATTAACAGTTTTAAAGTAATTCAGTCCTTCATTACACTTCACACCTTTGAATGAGCACAAATTCAGTAATACACATTTATGAAACAACCTTTAACATAACCTTCTTTCACATGAAAAAACATGTTTAGAAAATAAGCCAAAAGCCTTTTTACTATATATGATTCATCATATTCCCTCTCTACCATCTATTTTATAGTGCTGTGAAATTTCTCCATTTATACAGCTGGATTTAGTCATTTCTCACCAAAAGCGACATTTTGCAAGATTCCATTGAACACATCATGAGAACGTTATAATAACTTTGCCCAATACTAATTTTTACTGAACAGAGCTTGAACGCTTCACAGTGTAAATCAATACAATCTCTGTGAGTTGTTCGTTGCGGCCACCAGCAGCTTATAGGTAATGAGAACTAGCTCTCCTCTCATCCACTCCTCTCAGTAGTGTAGTGGTAGTTGTGTGGGCACCAGAGAGCTTTTGTCGTTTTATTTATTTATGTATTTATTTATTTTATTAATCTCTTTTAAAAATACAGTAGTGGATACAGAAAAGTGAGATTACACATATTATACATTTTCCTCTTTTTTTTTCCCAACTCCCAAAACAAAACCAGGCCCTCACAAGGGGGGCTAACAGTAGGAGCAGTGAAACAGAGTCCAGGGTTTCCTCTACATGTCGTGGCGCACTGCCACGGCAAAATAAAAGCCGCCACGCCTTCAGAATGATGATGTGTTTTTTTTTTTTTTTTT
>NC_065515.1:45548985-45553904 GCF_006386435.1 Epinephelus moara | reverse complement strand
CATTTTAAGTCTTTTGTGATATATATATATATATATATATATATATATATAGATATATATAGCCGATATTTGCGCACATACCATAATCAGAGTTTGAAATGATAATTTAAATATCATATTTTGAAAAATGAACATCGGAGTCATCACCTGTCTGTCTGGCTGTACTGCGGCGTGCTCAAGAGTGGAGGGGCGGCAAAGAGATGACAGTCCAAAGTAGAGGGAGAGAAAAGGGTGAGCGAAAGGTACCTAAGCAAGGTTAAGTTTGATGCAATTTTTGTTTAAGCCTGTGAAAACGACCCTAATGTGATGCATCTGAGCAAACGGCATTGAACTTTTTTGTGCTCTCATAGCTCCTTGGCTTTATTTTAAACAATCAGTTCTGCATACACCTCTTAATTTTTCTCAGCATCGCCTGCTGCACCGGCACCGTCATCATCGGTGCCGTCCTCACCGGGCGGCTCATTGAGTATGGTGTAGTGCTGCACGATTTGATAAAAATGTGCGATTGCGATTTGAGTGGACAATATTGCGATTTGTGATTGCGATTACAATATAATACATAAATGGTATCATTAGTCTTCTTGCTTGATTCAGTGTTTCCCCTACATTAGGGGGGCACTGACCTGACCTGACATAGTTATTAGGGCTGTAGACAACCAAATAAAATCTTGGTCGATTAAAGTCGCACATAATCTTCAACTAATCGATTAGTCGTGGGGAAAAAAAAAAATCTGCACGTTATTTTTACTTCTGCAGTGGTATGTCTGTCTCACTATGCAGTTACACCTCCAAAACACTAGTCGGCGGTGGAGGACTGTGTTAAGTGCTGTAAAGTTTAGTTGAAAACAAACTTTATTTATATAGTTGATTCAAAACACACATTAAACATGGCTTAATAGAGACAATTTCAAACACAAGTAAGCAAATTGGCTTTACTATAAATCGCAGAACTGACAGACAAACACTTGTCTTTATCTTCACACATTTATTCAGATTCAGATTCAGATTCAGAATACTTTATTAATCCCCGGGGGGAAATTGTTTTTGTTCCAATGCTCCGTGCAAAGTAGAAATAGAAATACAGCATGAATGGAAACAAGAGATAAAGATGAAGATATAAATAAAATACTAAAATAGACAATGAAATAAGTAAAATAAATATTAAAGTAGACATTAAAATAAAATAAAATAAAATAAAATATTAAAGTAGACATTAGAATAAAATAGAATATTAAAGTAGACATTAACATAAAATAAAATATTAAAGTAGACAATAAAGTAAAATAAATAATAAAAACAGTAAAGTAGACAATCTGAAATATATACAATATACAATGAAATGGTTTACCCACAAATACAACATGCTAACGTTATTAACACAAGACTATGGCATTTTACATTGTATAAAATAGCCTAGCGCCTAGCGATTTTTCCCTCTTCTCATATAAATCCAGGGACAATGGCAACATGTAACAAAAGTAACGGCACTCAATGTGGCTCCCTTATAACTCACAACATTCACCGACAAAACACAATACAACATGCTAATGTTATTAGCGCCAGCCTATGGCATTTTACATTGTATAAATTAGCCTAGCGATGAGCGGAGATTTCCTCTTCATATGAAGCCAGGATGAATCCCAAAGTATAAATCCCTGAAGGATAAATCACACACAAGACTTAAAATGCTATTTTAGTGGAGGCTTTACTGTCTTCACAATTTATTTTTTATCTGTGAAATACAAGTAAATACAAGCTTCGTTTCCACTGAGGGAAATGGTTTCAGCTTACGGAAACTGACAAGGAGGTCTGCGTCACCACGACGCTGAACATGAGGGTGGGCGAGTCCAACTTTCTGTCAACAACGGGGGTGTTTTGGAAACACCCCCATTTTCACAGGTAACTTAGCCTGTCCTCCTGCCGCAGGAAATAATGGATTAATCCTGGAAAGCTATTGATGTAGCACTTTTCTCCTTATGAAAGTAACACAGCGATTATTCGACTAATGAGAATTTGGTCGGATAAGAGCATAGCGACCAAATAATCGACTAGTCGACCAGGAGACTACAGCCCTAATAGTTATTGTTATGGACAGTGTCTAAATGACCATCAACAGACTGCGCACAGTCAGACACGGCATTGTGCACACAGCGGAGCAAGCCTGTGCTGCGTTCAGGCGTTGTCCCGTAAATGACAAATTCCAGCAAGTGAATAGGCCTTAACACAACACAGCAGCGTGTCAAGTGGGCCGAAACTGAGCAAAATTGCTCAATTTTTAATTTGTTATTATAAAGTTTGTTACGGAGTCCGTGATTTCCCCGTGACACTTACAGATGTATGTGTAACTGTGCTTGGATGTTGTTTTATAAGACTCTGGCGGCTTTCAGTTGTCTCTTTGTCTTTAACGTTACACGGCTCGGCTTTCTCTCGCATGCATGCTTCCTACTTTTGTCTGTGCTGTCTCAAGTGTTGATATAGACTGGTAGTGTTGCCGCGGGACTTGGCGACTTTAACTTTTAAACTTTTACACAGCACGTCTTTCTGTTCAATGTCGCCGTACCTGAATCCAAAGTAGGGATGTCCCGATCACATTTTTTTTGCATCCCATCCGATCCGAGTCCTTTATTTTGAAATCGAGTCCGATACCAAGACCAATCCGATACTTTGCAAAGCATTAGGCCCGTTTCCACTGAAGAAGTTCCTGGTACTATCTGGGGGGCAGGAACTACTACAGGATATCCTCTCGCTCGGCCCTCTCAACCGCTGTGTCTCCACTGAGAGAGCGGAGTACGAGGAAGGTTCCTGTAAAGTTACGGGCTCTGAATGTGACGTAATCGTTGCGCGACCATTTTGACCGGGGCGACGTAGGGACGCCATTAGCTGATAGCGGTGTCTGTAATAACTCACTAAATGGCCCGTGAAAATTTTTTTTTCCAGCGGATGTCTTAGTTACAACATGATTGAGCTAACTGGAGTAGTTTCATGTCGTATCCGACCACAGGAGGCTTTTAACAGATGACGTTCTGATGTTAGCTTTGCTGCTGCTGTTAGCTGATGCTTTCTAGACATCGTGACTTCCCATAACTGAATAAATACCACACATATCAACACAAAACTGCTTTGCTAGCTCAATCATGTTGTAACTGAGATATCCGCTGGAAAAAATATTTTTTTCGCGGGCCAGTTAGTGAGTTTTTTTTAGATGGCGGCGGAAGCTATATGAACGAGCTAACCCTCGTCTGCTGAGTTTTAAAAATGCCGGCTATTTTGTTGCTTTCTGTTGTCGTCACATCCCTCCTTAAGTATATCCAATCAGCACCAAGTAATCCCCAAGCCCCAGCCAGGAGTCTTTCGGGGCCGTTCTGAGTACATACCCCGAGGCAGGGACTTGTTTAGCCCCTGTAAAAGTTCCGGAACTCTGTCCTTCGGGGTGGTTCCTGCAGTGGAGACACGCACCAACGGCCCCCGGCCCCGTAAAATTGCCCCGAAGTTCCTGCGGTGGAAACGGGCCTTTTAAGAAAAAAAAAAAAAAAAGAATGCATCCAAGTTGTCCCATAAGGTTTTTATTTAAATAGTATCCAAAAAGTTTATTGTGGTTCAGCAGCACAAAATGTAAACAAATATCAATCAATATCAATATCAATATCTTCTTCTTGTCTTCAACAAACAAAATAGGCCTACTGTATTTTCCGGACTATAAGTCGCTCTGGAGTATAAGTCGCATCGGTCAAAAAATGCGTCATGAAGAGGAAAAAAACATATATAAGTCGCACTGGACTATAAGTCGCATTTATTTAGACATTTATTTCACAAAATCCAAGTCCAAGAACAGACATTTAATCTGGAAAGGCAAGTTATTCAGCTATACAATAGCACACAGAACAACAGGCTGAATAGGTCTCCGGTATGTTAATGTAACACATTAACAGTTATTCAACTATACAGTAGCATAAAAAACATACCTGGGAGGCTGAATAGGCTAAATTAACATAACAAGCCAGCGACTCCAAGCAAGTTACCGGTGAGCAAGTTCACCAAGCTCCCGATCTCATTCCACATCACTGAATCCATTGAATTCTTCATCCTCGGTGTCATTTCTGAACAACTCCGCCAACTCAGGAGGAAGATGAAGCGCCGTCTCCTCTTCTGCGGGGCTGTCGTCAGACTCAGCATCAGTTCCAGTTATTCCGGCAGAATGGTTTCGGTTGTCCAGGGCTTGACAGTGCGAGCATTTCACTCGTATTTGCGACTAAAAATAGCTGTGTGGGAACTGTAAAAAATATTTAGGGGCACATGTGCGCATAAAAAAACAGCCGAAGCAGCCTATATTTTTGTCAATAAAAAAATATGATAATCTAACCGCAAATGTTGGAGGAACTCCAGCCGCCTTCCCTCTTCCCCGTGTGACACGGTTATGGGCGGTTTTCCAAGCCACTGTCGGCACAATGAATATAGTCCCACTGTCGGCAGCGTGGAAATAAGTCAAAGTGTGGAGGAAGCTGCGGACCTACGGGAAAGCCTGCTCCGTTCTCCCTGCAGTTAGGGACCATTCTCCACGGCCAGGCTGTCGGCTGGGTGGAAATAAGTCAAAGTGTAGCGGAGACCAGGGACCGGGAAAAGCTGCGGACCTCCGGTGAAGCCTGCTCCGTTCTCCCCGCAGTTAGGGACCGTTCGCCACGGTACCGCTGCTGGGCAGGATCGAAATAAAGCCCTTTTCACACAGAGCGCGCAAATTCAGATTCAGATTCAGAAAACTTTATTAATCCCCGGGGGGAAATTGTTTTTGTTCCAATGCTCTGTGCAAAGTAGAAATAGAAATACAGCATGAATGGAAACAAGAGATAAAGATGAAGATATAAATAAAATACTAAAATAGACAATGAAATAAGTAAAATAAATATTAAAGTAGACATTAAAAT
>NC_065515.1:45545448-45546189 GCF_006386435.1 Epinephelus moara | reverse complement strand
AACAATGCGGTGTTGCTGAGCGACAGTCGAGTGGCAGAGTAAAAGGAGCGATTCCACCACGAGCGAAACAACAAAAACTCTCCACACAAGCATGATTAGAGAGGACGTAGCTTAATAAATAACTAAAGTAAAAACAGAACAAGTAAGATAAAGAAGAGAGGAAAAAAGTTGAAAACAAAGTTAAAGTAAGCAGGAGCAACTGGAACAGGCTGCATACACCGTGGCGCATGCGCACTAATTGCAAAGCGCAGACCTCCGCCGACGAACCCATTCATTGTGTATGTGCTACTGCGGCGCAAGAGCGCATCGCTCTGCCGCTGAGCTGATGCCGCGGCATCTGCGCGCCGCCAGCCTGCGCTGGAATTGAAAATTTTTTAATTTCACCGCAACGTGCTGTGACGACACCTCGGCGCGTCCAATAGCAGAGAAGAGGCTGAAGTAGACCCGGAAGCGGTCACCATGGAGCTGTAGCTCCTGAACGAGCCTGTACCCCAAATCCTGTCTTGCGCGCCTTGCTCTCTGCTTGCTCTGCGCCCTACCCTGCGGTGGGTGCCGCGAAAATCGCGCTCTGTGTGAAAGAGGCTTAAGTCCTGCAGAGTTTCAGAGGACCTGGAGAATGTTTTCGGATAGTAATAACATTATATAAGATAATCATATTGCAAAGATAATCTATATAAGATAATAACATTAAAGACAAAATTAAATTGCAACACTTTTTCAAAACTTGATGATTTTACCTTT
>NC_065515.1:45533175-45545427 GCF_006386435.1 Epinephelus moara | reverse complement strand
ATAGTAATAACATTATATAAGATAATCATATTGCAAAGATAATATATATATATATAAGATAATAACGACAAAAATAAATTGCAATACTTTTTCAAAACTTGATAATTTTACCTTTCTGACATTTTGTATACAAATTCATTAAATAATTTTGCTTGTAAATGTCTATTTGCATCACGTTTATTACGGAAAACACATTATTTGATCAATTTACATTGTGCCCCTAAAGTTCTTTGTGCGCTCCTTACTTTTTCAACACAGAAGCACATGTGCTCCTTGGGAAAAAAGCTAGCGTCAAGCCCTGTTGTCACTGAAGCCCATGCTTTGTCGATCCATCCAAGGACTTGCTGGAATAGTTGTATGGCACATCCTCCCGGTTGCCGTGAAGCTGTGCTCTCCATCCACCATCCACTCCTCCCACAGGCGCCGCAAGACTGCCTTAAAGCTCCGGTTCACTGAGATGTCAAGTGGCTGGAGTACTTTGGTTAAGCCTCCAGGGATGATGGCAGGTATGGAGTTGCAAGCTTTTATTTTATCTTTGAACTGTGGCGTTATGTGCGCTCGCATACTGTCCATCACAAGCAAGGCTTTGTGTGTTTTAAAGAAGCCATCAGGACGCTTAGTGTAGCACTTTGTAAGCCAAAAGTTAATCGTTTCTTGATCCATCCACCCCTTTCTCATTCACAGCCACGACAACTGTGGGGGGGAATTTGTCTTTTGGCATGGTTTTCCGTTTGAAAATGACCATCGGTGGCAATTTCGATCCATCTTCACAACATGCCAGCACCACTGTGAAGTGTGATTTCTCATGACCAGTTGCCACTTTCTTTGTTTTCTTCATTGCAGTAAGAGTAACCTCTGCTTTTCGCCAGTCCCTCACAAGTTTCTCACTCACTCCAAACTTTCTTTCGCGCTCGATTACCGTTTTCGGTTGCATATTTTACTACCTGCAGATTGTAATCTGCAGAATAGGATTTTCTTTTTGGGGGCATTTTGTTTGTGTTCAGTCTTTCTCAGTTGTCTTTAAATTAAAGTTTCAGTTAATTTTTTCAGTGGTACAGGAGCAGCATATAGTTGTCACAAGCCTAGAGCGCCCTATCGCGGCTGTAGACAGTAATGTTTACTCCTTGGTTCATGTCAGTCAGTATGAATTAACATTTAAAAACATGTTAAATTATATATATTTTGATATATAAGTCGCACCTGACTATAAGTCGCAGGACCAGCCAAACTATGAAAAAAAGTGAGACTTATAGTCCGGAAAATACGGTATATCTTTTGTAGCGGTTTGACACATGAAACAAATATTTTTCTTTTACTCAGTCAAACCCCACAAAGAAACCATTAAAACCCATAAAACAGGTCCCTTAACACCAAAATTAAATTGTTTTTACATGGTTTCTGTAGAACAAAAGAATTATACCATACTATACAAAAATTCAAATACAACAGTAATCAGTTTCAAGAAAGTATATGTTTTTTTCACCAAAGAAAAGAAATGTTCCGTTCCGTTCAGTCAGTTCAATCCAGTTCAAACAAAAAACTCCACTCCGGGATTTCCAAATAACATATCACAGTTCAATTCAGTTCAATCAACACAGTTCGCTAAACAAAAGAAAACTCCACCCCAGGTTTTCCCGCAAACAAGGAAGTAAAGAAAATCCACTGTTCGCTCTGACTCAGTTCAGTTTCAAAACAATAAATCAACCTGGCCCGAAGGTTCCAAATAAGGATTAATGAAACAAAAAGTAACCCCCGTCTTTGCCAACTCCACCATGGGTGAATGCAGTAACGCTCTGGTGTTGTTTCGGGCGTGGAGGCTCCGTAGGATCCCTTGATATCCGTGGCGGAATCTCTGAGGTGAGGGTGGTGGCTGGATGGATGATATTCCATGGAGAAGCGCACCTTTTTCGCGGACTTTGAGCGGTGTAAAATGCCGTGGTAGGCCGAATACGCAGAGGACTTCTGGCTCATTTCTGACTCTCGTCATACTGCCAGGAGTGGCATAATGTAGGGGCCGGTCTACCTGGGCTCAGCTGATTGAGCCATCACACTGGCAATAGCACCAGTGGGTGTGTCTGGAGGTACCTCAGTGTCTGGAGCTGAGCAAGCCATCAGCTGACTGTCTCATAAAAAAAAATATTTATAAAATATACAGGAGCGCCACACTTTATACATTGGAAAGCGGAGGCAACAGTGAACAACATAGATGAAAAACCTGGCCATTTTTGTTGTTTGATTCCTCTGATTCCGATTTTGTAAAAATAACGTGATCGGCGCCGATACTCGGATCGTGACATCCCTAATCCAAAGTAATGCCATATAATAGACGTTGCGTTTTTTTCGCCACCAACTCAGCCTGTTCATGGTCGTGCTCATGCTCTTCTTCTGCGTCTGTGTTGGTCACAGCTGCACACCGGATAGTCACCTGACCATATGTGCTGCACACACCAGGATAGCTTGTTGGTGTAATGTCAACAAACTCCACACACTACAGCAGAGGCAGTCACGTTCACAGGCACACACGTTAACATTTATTTACATTAAATCGCAAATTGCAGCCTTTTATGCGATTATGTAATCGCACAGCCTGACATCGCGATTGCGATTGCGATTAGATTAAAAGTACAGCACTAGTGTGGTGCTCTTCAAATTAAGCAGACGCAGGTGCGCCAGAAACTTAGTTTCCCACAACTCATAATTCCTCTCATCTCCGTCGAAACAAACGGTTCCATCGGCTTCAAAGCTCCTTCCTGAGCCCATAACCTGTTGGGGCTGCCATCATAAAAATCATTAGATTAGGCTACAGTTGTGTATATAGTTGTGCTACAGTTGTGTAGTGAACAAATAGTGTATTTATAAAAGCATTCAGTTTTAAGTTGTCATAATTTCACATGTCAAATTTCACATCTCACAGGAGACAGGAGGAGATTAGGCTACAGCTGTGTATGTAGTTGTGCTACAGTTGTGTAGTGAATAAATATTGTATATATAAAAACATTCAGTTTGAAGTAGTCATAATTTAACATTTCAAATTACGGGGTTTTGGTTATGTGGGCTCTATGCAGCACTTTGAATTGAATAAGTTCTTGTGCTAGACTGTATGCTAAGGACAGCTTTATTCCACAACTCATCTGTGAAGTCCAGAATTGTCCAAAGTGAAATCTGACCTCAGATCTGATAATGTGGAAAAGACACCATCCTTATGAAGATCCCTAAAGTGCTTAATGCCTCAACTATGCCAAATCATAAAAGTGGTGTTGATTAGTGATGGGGGAAACAGATGATTTTTAGTTACAGGTGTGTGGGTGGATGATGACACAAATTTAAAATGGCGCCTGAACTGTAACCAAATCTTAAGGCAGGAAAGCACCACAGGATTACTTGTAAAATTAGAGGGATTCAATGGTAGGGAGGAGGAGAGTAAGGCCGTTAGAGAAGATGAAGAGAGTGACTGAGCCTCTAATCTACACATACATCAGGGCTCAACAATAACGATTGCCCGATTGCCCCATTGCCCAGGGCAAGTCAAACTCAAGGTCGGGCATGTAAACTAACAACTCACTTGCCCCATTGGGCAAGTTGCTAAAAATAGTAAAAGTTAATAACTAATTGATAAAATAAATGTATTTTAAAACGTGCTCCTTCGGCTCTGATACAGGGGTCTCTCTGCCTGAAGTCACAGGCACACGCTGTGTAACAATGTCCTGCCCACAGCCCCCATTGATTGGTTACATGGCACAAGTGAAGCACAGAGCAGCAAAGAGAAGAGGAGAGAGCTCTGTCTTACCTCTTCATTAACTAAAGTCATATTATTTTGTGCGATGGACGCTTCATATAATAACATAACAATATACTATTTATGGTATTATGTCATCGTGTCATTTCTGTCTCTACATGGTCACGCGTTAACAATTCTCCTCTGCTCTCTGTATCGTGCATGGCGGAGTTCCGCCCCACACACACACACACACACACACACACACACACACACACACACACACACACACACACACACAGGTGAGCACACTACAGCGGCTTGGGCCGCATTTTCCTGACAAAACCTGACCCGAGCCCGGTGCAGTTTGTCACCTGACAAAGTTATTGTTATGGACAGTGTATAAATAACCATCAACAGACTGCTGTTACACACAGACAAACACGCTGCTCGCACAGCAGCGCAGCATGGCACTCTTGTTGCTGAGCTTGTGTTGTGTTCAGGCGTTGTCACGTAAATAACAACTTCCAGCACTTAAATAGGTCATAGCACAAAACAGCAGCATGTCAAGTGACTTTTTACTTTTATTATGTTCAATAAAATTGTNAGAGAGCGCTAAGTAGTGTTGAAGTAGAGTAGAGCAGGGCAGAGAGATGGAAGCAAAATATATTAAACCCGGTGTTAATACAGCAGAACTGGAGAGAGGGGTGAAAAATAAATAGAGGTGGGCATGGCTCAAGTAGGGCGCAAAATTATAGACGGAGAACGATTGACAAAAATTGCCGCTGACCCCCAGGTTTCAGGTTTCAGGCTTCAGGCTCAGCAAATTTTTTTCACTTTAAGCCCTGACACTGTCATTTTTGTGTAGGAATTAAGCTACAATACATGACATATGTTGTTTTTAATGAATAAATACAGTGTGAATAAAGATTAGCTACATATCATAGAAATAACTGCAGTCTTTGTTATTTGATAGCCACTTAAATTAAACAATTTTTATAGGGCAAGTAAAAACTGACTTCGGGCAAGTAGATCTCTGACCAACTTGCCCGACCAGGCAAGTGAAAAAAAAACCTTAGCGTTGAACCCTTCATACATACATAATAACCCCGGAGACTGAAGCCAATATATAAATTTGTGAATATGTACTGACCAGTAGTAAAGCAGAAAATTGGGTAATGCAAGACCCCCATTAAATTTAAGCTTTTGCAGAAGTGAATATCTCACCCTGGGAGTCTTACCGCTCCACAAAAAGGTGGTAACAATTTGGTCAAGCGATTTGAAAAATGTTTTTGGAAGAAACAAAGGAATTGGAACAAAAAAAGAAACTTAGGCAATACAGTAATTTTCACTGCGTTAATTCTACCTATCAGCGACAATGGTAAGGAGTTCCACCTCTGTAAGTCCGCCTTCACCTGATTTACCAGTGGGGAAAAATTAGCGATGTAAAGAGAGGATAGAGTGCGGGTCACATTAATTCCTAAATATCTAAACCCCAACAGGGAATATCAGATTGTTTGAGTAATAAAGTAATAGTTCACTCTAAGAAGATTGACTTTATAGCCAGAGAAGGAGCCATAATTCTTTAACAGAGATAATATTGACGTAATGCTGGTTAGTGGATCTGATACATATAGAAACAGGTCGTTTGCGTAAAGTGACAATTTGAGTTCAACATCGGACCGAGAGACTGTGCGATAAAGAGGAAGAGATTTAAAGCAATCGACAGTAGTTCAATGGCTAGGGCAAAAAGTAAAGGGGAAAGAGGACACCCCTGTCTAGTGCCATGTGATAACATAAAATAACTGGAGTGAGTGTCATTAGTGTGGATGCTAGCCTGGGGGAGGTGTTAAGAAGTCTAAGCCAAGACATAAATCTGTTTCCAAATCCAAATTTATGAAGTGTAGCAAAAAGATAATTCCATTCGACACGATCGAATGCTTTTTCGGCATCGATTGAGATGACAACTTCAGGGAGTGGAGAAGAGTTTTTGGAGAAAATCACATTCGAAAGTGTACGAACATTTTGAAAGAACTGGTGTCCTTTGATAAATCCATTTTGTTCTTCTGATATGATGGTAGGAAGAATCTTTTCAAGACGAGGTGCTAACGCTTTGGCCAAAATTTTGACATCTACATTCAATAAGGACAAAGGTCTGTAAGAAGTGCATGATTCAGGGTCCTTGCCCTTCTTTAAAAGAAGGGTTATGGACACCTGGGTTAAAGTTGGAGGCAATGAACCATGTTCAAGGGACTCATTATTAGGGATGTAACGATACCAGAAACTCACGATATGATATATATCACGATATTTATACAAGGGGAAAAAAGAGAAAATTTATTGTTAAAAATAGCTATTTTATTAAAAAATATTGCATGTACACTGTACAGCATGTTATTTTTTAACTTGGAAGCGTATCATAAAGTATCATAAACAAATCAACACAGTTGAACATGTGCTTTCAACAAATAGAAATAATGTAAACTCAAAAACACACAATCCCTCACTCACAGATACACAAAGAGACACAGAGAGAGACCGAGAGAGAGAGAGAGGTGGGTAGAGATGTGTGTAAAAGAAAACCAAAATAAATAAAGCCCTACCATTTCCCTGGAAGTCATAGAAAAACTCAGAAACACACATTCACTCAGTTTCTTCACGCCAGGTTGACAATCTTGACATCAAGGAGACCCTAACACTTTCTCAGAACAGGAGATGAGGAGAGGAAAGCTCTGGTCCCGCGCTTTCATGCGATATGCGTGGCATTTCTGTGCGAGCCTGCATTCGTGAGTAATCCATCCAAGAGTAATGTGTGTGCAAAGCTGTATGAAAGCTTTGTTATACATCATTTTAATGTAACTTTCTCATTTTTTTTCGCTGTGAAAACATTGGACTCCCGACAAGTGCTTGTCGGAAAGCTACGGTTTCGCTGATTCACGTGATATGCATGGCTTCTCGCTATGACGAACGGTCGTGGAGAAAATCCACAGAGAAAAACAATCAATCTCCTTACTTTGTTCGCCATTCTAGCATTTCTGTTCACTTGTCTCGTTTCCTCTGGTCACGCATGGGCAGAGTCGGAGGCTGAGAGGCTGAGCTGCAGGAGTCTGCTTTCACCTGTGTGTGCAGTTGCATGCAAAGGATTATGGGGAATGTAGTTGCACAGTCATATTACCGGCTCTGTAGGAGAACGCAGCTATATAACTACCGTGGCATTCCCACGACGGTATCGAGAATTAATTTTATCGCGACACCGCGAAATTCGATATATCGTTACATGCCTACTCATTATACATTGAGAGGAGAAGAGTGGCTAGTTTGTCTATGAATTTTTTTAAAAACGCGGCAATTTCTTGCAAACTAAAAGGAGGATCAAGCCCATTAGCTACATCTGGATCAACAGTAGGAACATTGAGATTTTCAAAGAAGGAGGTCATCTCTGCTGCGTCAGGTGGAGATTCTGATTCATAGAGAGAGGAGTAATAAGATTTAAAAATTGTATTGATTGTACTTGTACTGTGGTGAGCGAGTCAGTAGAATCTCTAATACTAGGAATCAATCTGGATGTCGCTTGTCTTTTTAATTGATGAGCCAATAATCTACTTGATTTATCACCATATTCATTCGAAAAACTGGTAGAGTCCTTTTTATTTAGAGCAATGAAATCATCTATTGAGGAAGATATTAAGACATTAAATGCATCGTCAGATAGCAACAATGGATTAAACCTCCAGGGCGAAGAAAAACGGGGCCGTTCAAAAAATGTTATGTTTGGAGTTAGAGGGGCGTGATCTGAAATAACAATTGGGTGGTATTTAGAAGAAGTTACTTTGGGGAGAAGAGCGCTGTCAACAAAAAAATAATCAATGCATGAATATGATTGATGTACTTGCGAAAAAAAAGAAAATTCCTTAGCTTGAGGACTGGAGAACCTTCAAGGATCGACAAGCCTATTCTTAACCATAAAATCAGAAATTGATTTCGACACAGAGGATTGAGTCAAAGTACAAGGATTTGAGCGGTCTAAAGAGGGATCAATAACACAATTCAAATCACCACCCAGTATGATAAGATGAGTATTTAAGAAAGGGAGGTTACCAAATATCTGTAAATCTGTAAAATTAGGGTCATCAAAATTTGGCGCGTATACAGCAACAATACAGGGTTGCAGTATAAAGTGCCTTCAACAATTATAAATCTACCATTTTTATCGGTAATTGTCTTTGAGACGGAGAAATTAACCTTTTGTTGATCAAAATTGCCACCCCTCCGGACTTGGAATCAAAATTTGAATGAAAAATATCATATATCTGAGTCTGAATTGATCTCTATCATGCAAATGGGTTTCCTGAAGGAAAGCTATGTCGGTGTCTGAACGTTTCAAATGTGAGAATATCTTTGATCACTTAATTGGGTTATTCATACCTTTAATATTCCAGCTTACGAATCTAATGTTCGATCCAGTATCAGGGTTGTGCGGATTAATATTGCTCATATACAGTGTTGTTTGAGAGAAAATATAACTGTCTCACCCACCACAACAGGTGATATGGGAAAAGGGAAGAAAAGGGAAAACAAAACAAAACAAAACAAAACACAACACAAACACATATATACAGAGACATAACCCAAGAACCAACAACCCATACCCACACATCAGATGTTCCCATCCCCAAACGATAAGAACAACCGTGCGGGCTTCAAAGGGAGCCATTCTCAAAAAGAGATGCTTTCGACTATGTAGCTAAGTTTAACAAATGAGCGCCCGCAGAGAATTAAACTTAAGAGTATAAAATATGAGGCACATAAAACCAACAATCTGAGCTGTTCTGACAACTGTTATCCTGTTAAAGGGATAGTGCACCCAAAAATGAAAATTCAGCCATTATCTACTCACCTATATGCCGACGGAGGCTCTGGTGAAGTCCTCACAACTTACGGAGATCCGAGGGGGGAGTGGGTAGCAGCAGAACTGCACACCTAATGATTGACGGTGACCCAGATTAAAACGTCCAAGAACACATAATTGAAACCACAAAATATCTCCATACTGCTCGTCCGTAGTGATCCAAGTGTCCTGAAGCCCCGACATAAAAAGTTGTTGGAAAAACGTAATTTGAACTCTGAACTTTTTAGCCTCATTGTAGCCTGCAGCTCTAACTGCCTCTCTGTGGACTGTGCTCACGTGTGCGCACTTGCGCGTGAGACCAGCGAAAGCACGTGAACACACATGAAGGCGGTGCCCATGTCTCACGGTCTCGCGCAAACACACACACGTCAGCGCAGTGTACAGAAAGGCAGTTAGAGCTATAGACTACAATGAGGCTAAAAACAGAGTTCAAATGACGTTTTTCCAAACAACTTTTTATGTTGAATTATGTTCACCTGTCCAGTACCTGGGAAGTGGGAACATTAAAGCGCTTTGTGTTAACCTGGACACATCAAGGCATATTAAATTTACAGGAAAGAAAATAAAATAAAGCCGGACACATTAAAGTGTCTGACATTACTAAAATGTTTTATGTAAACCAGGACAATGCTTTCTGATTCTGAACAGCGAGTAGCAACTTTATATGTAAACTTGGGCCCATTTCACTTATTTCTTAACAAAATAAGAAGAAAATAAAAATTAAATGAAATCTTGGGCACATTTCAGACAGTATGCAACCAATTATGTACACCAGTACCTGGGAACATTAAAGCGCTTTATGTTAACCTTGACACATCAAGGCATAATCTTCTTGAGGAACACTAACTGATCAGCATGCTCAGACGTAAGAGCACTCCTCTGAGCAGAGATTATGTCACCAGCAGTAGAAAAGATTCTTTCTGATGGCACACTAGTCCCTTGGACACACAGGTACCTCTGGGCCAGCTTGGCAAAGTGTGGGTACTTGCATGCCTCAGATTTCCACCAAACCAACAGTTCATCAGACAGTGGTAGAGGTGGAGAATCTTGATATTGCTGGACCTCCTTTGCAGCCTTGGAGTTAGGTGACAATGGGGTCGGGGAAGATCTGCCGTGCTTGAATGTTTGTCCAAGGAGGTTAGCAAGTGCAGATCTCCTTTTTTTGGTGTGTGTGTGGTGGTTTGTCCTCATCACTGATGACATCAGCAGGAACACTCCCCTCAGTGCTTCCTCCCTCCTCGTCACCATCAGACTGCATTACCACGTCTGCATCCTCCTGTAAGACAATAAGCATTTGGCACACCATTATTATTTTTGTTATTAATAAAGACATGTTTATCACAACATCAAATCTTCAGCCGCTGCTATTCATTTTAAAATTTCACACATCTTTTTTGCACATGGTTGGATGTACGGATGACATTTTTCTACCAGTAGTGTTACGGTTTAAAGGTACAAATACAACTAGAATTCAAATGACCTAACTACTGTTCAGTGTTTACAAGTTGTAATTACCATCAGGGCAGCAGCCTTGGACACCACCGTGGCATACGTCTCCTGCACTTCTGAGGGCACCAAGAAGAGCATCGACTTAAACCTGGGGTCTAAGGCGGGTGTAACATAGAAGAAGTTTTTCTCCTCTGCAGACATGTAGCGCTTTGATAGGTCTTCATGGATGACACGCTTTATGTCTTTGATAAGAGGGGCATCCTCAATGGTGCTGACTGTGTCACTCAGAAGTTGGGCATGAAGTGGAGCGATGATGGAAACAGTTGGGCTTTTCTCCTCGCACATGCTCTTTGTTGCCACCAGCATTGGCTTGAAGGCTTTCACAACCTCTTCTGCATTCCTGATGTCTCCATCAGTCAGGGTAGAGATGTCAGTGGTATTCTTTCTGACCTTTTAAAGAAAGGAAGAACAGAACAGAATGGAAGGTTAATTAAAACTAATTTAAAATATATTTTGTGAACAAATTAATATATCATTAGCATTATTATATATCATAAATATATATCATGTTAACAAATTTATATAAGTAACACCAATTTTTAGGCTGTATCATTCACAAATGTTCAATAGAAACACATCACACACTACAGATTTTCCATACAATTCAATAACAAGATAGAATAAACACCTTACCTCTGGAGATAAGAGGGCAGCAGTAACAGCAGGCTGTTGCTCAAGAAACCGGCTAACATCTTCTGGTTCCTCTTCAGGGCCTCAGCTGCTGGGCTGCTTCTGTGGAAGAACGTACAAATTCTCCTAATCCTCCCCAGCAGTCGAGCAACATTTGGCAGTTTCAGGACATGCTGTACTGCGAGATTCAACACATGAGCGAAACAGTGAACGTGTTGATATCCAGTAATCTCAGCAGCTACTGACATATCCGCTGCGTTGTCAGTAACCACTGCTGGCTCTTTCTCAGTAAGCTTCCATTCCTTTGTTGCCTTCTTTAGCACATCTGCCATGTGAGCGCCAGTATGACTCTCATACATCACCTGAGTTTGAAGAATGTAGGATTGTGCATCCCAGTTCTCATTTATGAAGTGAGCAGTGATAGTTACAAAGGACTCCTTGGCCCTTGAAGTCTAGCCATCGCAGGTCAGTGCAGCTCGTTTAGCAGACTGAAGTGCATCCTCCACTTTTGCTCTCGTCTCTGCATACAATGCGGGAATGGCTTTTTCTGTGAATTGCTGACGGCTCGGTACCTCGTATCTCGGTTCCAGTGTAGCTAGCATTCAGCGAAAACCATCATTTTCCACCACACTGTAAGGGCGAAGGTCCTTGCAAATAAATTCGGCGATGGACTTGGAGATACTCTGTGCCCTCGGCGACCCAAAGGGAAACTTTGCTTTTAAAGCAGTAGTGATTGTCAGCTGACTGGTTTTCCCTTTTTATCGCCCGAGAGTAGCTCACTGTGATAGCGAACGAGGTGGCTTTGCAAATTCGTAGTGTTGCTGTTAAATTTTACCTTCGCAAAACAGTTCTTGCAGATTGCATATTCTTTATCCAGTGTTCTCCCGTCATCTGTCTCGTAAAAGCCAAAGTGGGTCCAGACTTTAGAGTGGAAACTTGCGGGTGGGTCTTTGATTTGTTTTTTGCTGTTTGTGTTTTCCGCCATTCTTGCATCTCTTCTCTTCTTCTTCTTCTGTTGTTGCATCTAACTGCTCGACTCGTCTTCTTCACTGGCCGCTGCTTATGCCCAACTTTACGGTCTTTACCCTCATTTACGGGATTAGCGCCCCCACAAACAGGGCAGGAGACATTAAATACTGACGGTGACAGCGGGGGAAATCCATTGAGTGTGTGTTGTAATGAAATATCGATATTTGCCTTTAGTGTATTGATTATTTATTGCGAGAGAGAGCACAATAATATATTGCAAAAATAATTTTTGTCCCACCCCTACTCTGTACCAATCAGCTGTGCACTCAATATAACTGTTCTCACTGTTAGATCTGTGACACCTCAGTGTCTAATGATTGCTTGTATTAACTTTTTGGAGCTTCTTCATGAGATCACCTTTTCTCATATATATATATATATATATATATATATATATATATATATATATATACACACACACACATATATATATATACATACATATATATGTATACATATA
>NC_065515.1:45519169-45531669 GCF_006386435.1 Epinephelus moara | reverse complement strand
GAGGAGGAGGAGGAGATGATAACGTCAGACAAACGGCAGCATAGCAGTGAAAGCAGTGATGAGGAAGAGGATGTGCTCACAGCAGGGAAGAGGAAGAAAGCGAGGCAGCAGAATAATGAGCATGCAGCCCTGGACACTGGTCTCTCTCTGGCTGAGGATGAGGAGTTAGTCTTACATCTGCTAGCAGGGCAGAGGTAAAGAAAACACAGGGTTTTTCAAACAGTATGAACTGGTCAGTTGAAGTTCTAACAGCAGAGTCAGTAATTAAATAAAGAGATGTAGGATTACAGAAGTCTGATTTGTGTTCACATTTGAAAAGAGACAACATTTAAAGGGGTACTCCAGCATTTTAGTTTTGCATGTCCAGAAAGTTGGAGGACTCACAGGAGACAGATTGTAAAAAGATGGTGCAAAGTGAGCATCAGAGTGCGATATCCTGACTTTAGTGTATAGTATAGATAATAATCCTACAACTCACATAGTGCAACCATCTCTTCATTAAACCTCCTGAACACTTGACTTTAAATCATGTGTTGTAACATAAATAAATTTGTCTATACAGACATACACGAGTAATAAGCAACAAATAAAGTTATATAACATCTTTAAGTTTTTTTTTTTTAACATTTCTTTTTATTGAACATTTTAACATACATTCTACATACAACTGGTACACAATAACTTTTTTTTTCTCAAATGCATTATCTTTCAGTTAAACATGACACCCTCAGTCTTTTACTTTGAATCAAAATAAAGAATAACTGTACCTATTCATATACACAAATAAAATTATGCCCAGAACATAGTAGTTATTAACATTCTACCATACATTTTGGCCAGTTAAACTAACATAGTTTTACCATGTTAACAGTGTAGCGAATATAGTAGAATAAAATTAAATAAAAGGAAACAAAACATTTCAACTTCTGTAGCTATGAACTAGGGTTTTTTCCCCCGATGTACATCTCATAAAGTCTGACCTAGTTGGTTTTATGTTCTCGATCCAGTTTTCCCAAATTCTTTTAAATCTGTCCACCTCCAGTCTCACAGAGAAAGTTAACTTTTCCATCACATAGGCTATTGTGTATTACCTCAACCGAGTCCTCAGCCTTAGGTACCTCATTCTTCATCCATTATCTGGTAATCCATTTTTTGCTTGCAATCAACATTATTCTATAAATATGTTTGTCCCCAAATCTTGTCAAATCTATGTCCAGTTTCCCCAAGTATAGTACCTCAATTGTAGGTGGAAGGTCCACCTTCAGTATTTTATCCATACGCTTTTTAAGCTCCTGCCAGTAGCTGCCAATGGAGGGATGGGGACCAGGCGTTAGTCCGACCTCCCATAGGTCTGACTACCCATAACTCCGACTACCCGCTAATCCGACCATGCAGGTCTATGGCGAGTTTTATCCTTTTAGTCCCATAATGTTGACCGCCCATTAATCCGACCATTTTAATACCATTATTCCTACCGTCAGATTTCATACCCAGTAGTCCGACCGCCCGTTATTCCGACCACAGCACTTCCAACATGAAGCAGTCTGTGCATTTCTCCCTCACTGCGCCGGCACGGACTGTGGTGTTTATCTCATTGACGGGAAATCACATCCATCTGCTATATGTGACGTACATGCCCTTATTTGGATAAGACATCCTGGTATTGCCCACACATAAAGCCTATTGACAGTGCGATGCCCTCTAGCTGCAGATGTATATTAAGCATTAATCCTTCTTGCAGCACGTCTACAAGTATTTTGTTAGAGATAAACCATCCATCCATCTGTCTGTCATCTCACCTGTACTAACGTTTTGCCTAGCCTTGACCAGCGAATTCATCAGCTTGTAACAATTCGCCAACAACAGAAACTGAGGCTTATGTCACAACACTACTTTTACAGGTCACGGAAGGCACAGGTTCACGGTGCCAAGCTGAAACCCCTGATATAACATGAACCCCCCCAAAAAACGTAACTCTTATGCTTTCAAAATGCAGTAATAAATTGTATAAAAACGAAAAGGACGCGTATGGTTAGTTTAACTCAACAACTTTAGTGTAATTAAATTAAATCAAACTCAAATTAACACGTGTCTGGCTCGGACGATTCACTCAATTAACAGTGTGTCACGGCGATACAGAAAACAAATAACCCCACAAACAATTCCCCTTGATAAAACACAAACCCAATGTCCTTCCACAATCCCTAAAGTCTCTCTCAGTTCCTCAGAAGACCAAAAGAAACAAATGTCCACTCCGAGGTAAAAAACAATAATCCACAAAGAGGAAGGAAAAAACAGGCGGCGGAGCGTGGCGGGAAAACAAAAGAAAAAGATTTTTGCCAATGTTCACCACATCAGTCCCGTTAGCAGATGCCGGTCAGTCTTGCAGCAGTCCAGCGGAACAAGGGAAAAACATTTAATCCTCACGGAAAAATCTTCAGGAGCTGAGCTGACAAGCAGACCTATCCCAACGCCGACATGACCTCCAGAAACCACCCCGTTTCACCCCGTCACTTCCCCTTAAGTAACCTCCCAGGTGACCGAAACACTAGTGATGGTGAGATGAAGCCTCATGAAGCATAGAAGCTTTCCAGCAAATTGGTTCAGAAAAGGGTTCATTTCTCGAGGCTTCATGTGCACACGAAACCACCTGCTGGCCAAAGTGTGTAAAACAGGCAGCTGTGATCTTAACCATGTAACCTGTGATACACGTATTTTGTGTCAGTAACAGCTGTTGGGAATGACTATTAATAATAATAATAATAATAATATTCTTTTTATCAATATAGTGTATTTTCTAGTGAGTATATTATGACTATACTGTATCAAATACATCTACAATAAACTGTTATTGTTTTGTGAATGCATCCTGCGTGTATAAACCAATCATTTGGCTAAAAATTGTATTGTGGTGTAGTGTCATATAATATATAATAATGACAAAAGGGGTAATATTCGTGTTCTGTGTCACTTCTGTGCAAACCTGAAGATCTGAACCGCTTCCCGAACCAGTCATGTGGTACAGCCGGGCAGTGAGGCTTCGGACGTCATCAATGACGTCATTTGTCTGAAACGATACAAGCCTCGATAAGCGCACCGCGGAAACACTTCCTGGATTACACAACGCACGCTTCGAAGCATCGGCACAGCACGTAACATCACTACGAAACACAGGTAAAAAGAAAATAATAGGCTATCGGTGATCATAAATGAAATTATGCGGTCCACATACACCCTTGTGACTAAATACATGTTTAACCCATAACATTGACAAACAGTGAAAAACAAGGAGAAAGCAGATAGGCCTAATGTAACAGGTAAAACAATAAAACCTTTATTCCATATCTCCGTCACCTGTCATGAAGAAGGACCTAGGGGACCCTTACAAGCTGTCATCTAGTGACTGTCGGCCCTGTCCATGGTGCTGAATCCGCGGAGATTTCAGTAAACTGCAACACAGCCCCTGTGTGGAAATAGCCTCTGAAAGGCGAAATAACAACAACACAAAAAAGAATAATCCAATTCAAAATCAAATTTATTTCACAGCCTTTAGAACTAGGACCACTAACGGGTCAAATTTACCCGCAGCTGTGTTTTGATTGTATGTAACTTTATTTTGATCAAATATTGGTCTCTCATAGAAACCCTGCATAGAAAACAGTCATGATCACGCTATTACACATTTGTTTAGGAGAAGAAGACAAGAAGACAATTGGAGAATAAGAGAAAGAGATTTACTTTCAGGCACTGCTGAACAGCATGAATGGGGGAGAGTCTGGACTCAGTGACGTATCCTGTGTGGATTCTGCCGATGGGTCATCATCGGACAGTGAACGAGAGCCTCCCCGAAAAGCTTTATATATTTTTCGTTGAGTAAAAATCTACTTTGAATTATGGAATTGATTAGAATTGTTTCTTGTCAATTAATATTTTGTTTGGACTTTTAAACTTATGTATGGCTGCATAATTGTTTCTCTCTCTCTCTGCTTATAGTCCAATCATTATATGAGAAAAAGGGGGTCAACCTCCCACAAATTGCAACAGAAACTCTTTCAACTGTTTTAGTATCATAATTATGTTAATTATAACATAGCAAAAGTCCTAAGAAATCCCAGTGGTGGAAAGTATTGAAATGTGTCAATAAAAATCAATAAGCACATTTATATCCTATGCATTACTAAATAATGAATTTTGCTATTGAGTGATATTTCTTTGATGTCAGATTTTCTGTTGCAATTTGGTTCACCCCCTTTATCCCGTCACAAATGCCCATAATACCCTCATATCCCTATCTCTGCACGCCCAAACACAACCATATATGGTCAATACAAATTAGTACCTGAATGAACTACCATATAAAGTAGCCATGTGCACACTGGAACGTGTGGAGTGAGAGAATCATAACAGAGATAAACACATTAATGTTGGACCAAATATTTTCCCCTCCGGAAATCTCATCTCATCTAATCAGCCACAGCCCCGGCCTCACCAACAAGCGTAAATATGCTTGTCCTCGACCTTATGGTCATTCCTAGCAGTGCGTCGGACCCCGGCACCGTCCCCAGCACCAGCCATTCGTCGGACCCGGCACCGTCCCCAGCACCAGCCGTTCGTCGGACCCGGCACCGTCCCCAGCACCAGCAGTGCGTCAGACCCCGGCACCAGCCGTCCGCCGGCCACCGGACCCCGGCACAAGCCGTGCACAGGTGCCCGAGGGCAACCGGTTGGGGGTCCTCACGGACGCAGTGCTGGAAGTGCAGAGGGACACGGCACCACTGTCCTAGACAATAAACAGACGCAATTGTGACCAAACAATGTTTACTGTCTTTTTTTATAGGCTACGAGTAAAATGCAAGAGGTGTGATTTAGTTTAGTTTTATTTTATTTTGACTTGAGTTGAGGGGCAGAAATGAAATGAGTAGGCTATGTCGTGTAGGCCTACTTGATCACATCTTGATGACAATTTGGTGTGTGAGGATCATTACGCAGACAAGTTTGAAGCAGTGAAGGCCAAGTGTGGAAAATAAATCCATATGAGACAATAAATAGGCCTGTTAGAGGAAATGATCTTGCATTGAGATACATTTTGTGGTAAATTGGGCCATTATAGACATAATTGTGCATTTATAAATCCTCGCGCTCTTCTTCTCTCCCTCGCAGATTGCAGTTCACTGACTCAGCACCTGCGCCGCCAGTTCCTCCTATAAGGGTGCACACCACGGTACGCCATGGTCAGAGTGGGTGTAAATTACTGGAACTTTTTCCCCGTCAAGTTTTGGTTTGATAGATTACATATTTGGCGGAGAAAAGTGTGTACGCACAAAATGGGGGGGAAAAATAAATAAATAAATAAATAAAAATAAAGGTGTACCTATTCACAATGATAAATGAGGCCCCAGAACGCAAGGCCACGTTTGGTGCCGTGTAAATCAAGGTAAGACGTGATTTTATTCATAACACTCCCACTGTGCATTTACTGCTTGTTTATTAATTCCTGTCACGTTTTCTGTGTGTGAGATCCTGCTTGTGTGAGCGTGCACCTTGAATATCATATTTGAGGCTATTTCATAACTAAAATGGTGGTGAAAACATTTAACTTTGCTAGACGGCATTTCTCTGAGCCATTCGTTAAAAGGAAATAATTTATTTGCTGTGGAAAGAAGGCAACATAATGCGGAATTATAGGTTAAACAATCTTTGCTTCCTTTAATTTAGTTTGGATATGCCTAATAGTAGCTGCAGCAGCAACAGCGTTAGTTGCCAACAGCTGTCTTGTTTTTATTTCTTTATTACAGATATGTGACGTTATTTGGCCATGGTGATCGCCGCTTGCTGTTGGTTTGCAGGACTTCTGTTTTTCTGCTGATGTTGTTTTTTTATCCATGTACACTGTCTTGGTTCGTCGTGACTCGTGTCAGAGGTAGTGAGTTTTGGAGTATAGACATTTGTTTGTTTTTGCATCTTCAGCACCAAGGACAGCGCTTAAAGTGATTTTGTTATAACTGCTACCTGTAACAGGCTCGGGGATATCTTCAGCACCAAGGACAGCGCTCAAACTACTGTGGTTCTTGTCTGCTTTTGTCATGTGGTGAATTCTACTGTTGGCCTCCTTATGGAAAAAATGTAATAAAATTTGCATTTGTTAGAACTTCTTAATGTTTTATTTGTGTGTAGCTTATGGCAGCCAGTCAGCAGCCTAGTGAGTGGCGATGTGCCATGCGCTATGAACAGCAGGAAAAAAAATACAATGATGTCACTCATTCATTCATTCAGTTGGCAGCCCCCCCTACTTAAAACATCTCTCCATGTGTGGGGAATACCAGGATGTGTTATCCAAATGAGGGCATGTATGTCAGATATAGCAGATTATGTGATTTCCCGTCGATGAGATAAACGCAACTGTCCTCACAGTCCGTGCATAGAGACATTGCAGCTGTTTAGTGGTACTGCTGCTCTGTGTTTACTGAAAGGGGAAAGTTGCCTGCTCCCCCATGAAATGTAACTTTACTGCGGTCGGATTTTTGGGAGGTTGGACTAATGGGATTCAAATACTAGGTCGGAACTTTGGGTAGTCGGACTAATGGGTAGTCGAACCATTGGGGTGTCGGACTGACGCCACGCACCCGGGAGGGACAACCCCAGAACACGTGGAAATGGTCATCTTTATCAGCTCCACATAATCTCCAACATTTTGTATCATGATACTTAGTCTGTGCTGGTGTTCTAAAGAATCTTGTGATGTTCTTCCACCCGTGTTCTCTCCAAGAGAAGGAGCAAGTTGTTCTCCAATGCTGCTCTTCCCATTTATCCACTGATATGACAATATTTGCCTCCCTCTCCCACCTCTCTTTTATATATATACACCGTTTCATTTCCCTTCAAGTCTTCCACTCCCTTATATAATTTTGAAATTAGCTTTTTCCCCAGTTTTGATTCATATGCTTAAGTGAACATCTTAATGACTTCTAACCCCCTCCCCTCTATGGTTTCCCTTATTATTTGCTCTAGATAATGCCTTAATTGCAAGTACCTGTATTGATCCAGATTCGTTAGACTATATTGGTCTTTCATCTCTTGAAGACTTTTAATCTCCTTCTTTCTTAAGAGCTCCCAGAATATCGTAGGTCCCCTTTCCCAATTTTTAAAACTCTTATCTGTTCTATTTGGTATGAATTCGGAATCATACGCAATCCATCTTAATAATCTACTTTGTATTCTCAAGTCATTTTTTGCGATTAATTCAAACCAAAGCTTCAGTGATATATCCAACCATGGCGTTGTCCCTTCTCTAATGTGTTTTCTCAAATTTTTGTCCCCTGTTATAGCCTGTATAGGAACCCCATCTGTTGTGCTGGCCTCAATTTGTTTCCATCTTGCTGAGTAGGAAGGATTGTATACATTTAACAATATTTTTATTTGTGCAGCTTGCTAGTCGCTCTTCAGGCATGGAAGTGCTAGCCCTCCTTTGTTTTTAGGTAACTGCAGCGTTCTGTACCTGATCCTTGGTCTCTGCCCCTGCCAGATATATCTCGAGATCATTTTATCCCATTCCATGAATTAATTTTCTGCTACCTCCACTGGTAGACTCTGGAACAGGTACAGAAGCCTCCGCAGTACATTAATTTTTATCACCACCACTCTTTGTGTAATGCTCATATAAGGTATCAGATTCCATCTGCTAATATCAGATTTAATTCTATTGAGCAACGGATCATAGTTGATTGATTTTAATTATCCTAACTCTTGGGGTAGATTTACTCCCAAATATTTTTTTGATTTTGATTCCCAGTTGATCTTGTACTTGTCCCTAATCGCTTGGCCTGGTCTATAGCCTAGTTGAAAGTAATAACCTGAGTTTTTTGTATATTTATTTTATAGCCTGATAGATGACCATAGTCTGTAAGGGTTGTCATAAGTGCAGGGAGGGACGTATTCGGGCTCGATAAATATATTAATACCTCATCTGCAAAATAACGCTATTTTTTGTGCCCCTCCCCCATGTCTATACCTGTTATATTTTCATTTTGTTTTATCCAATTGCTCCAGAAAAATGTCGAAGAGAAGACGACTCGCTGAGCAACCCTGACAACAGCCTCGTTCTGATGTGATACATTTTGAAAGACTCCCATTGATCCTGATCCTAGCTGTCTGTTTATTATACAGGGCCTGTATGACCTTAATAAATGTCTCATGGAAATGAAACCGCTCCAGCACTCTATATAAGAAATCCCACCCGACGGAGTCAAATGCTTTTTCTGCATCTATTCCCACCACTACCGTCTCCATCTGATTTTTGATTACATGTTGCATTACGTGTAGGGTGCACCTGATATTGTCTGTCTTTGTTTTATAAATCCCGTCTGGTCTAAGTGAATTATTTCCAGCAGAATTATTTCTAAACGTCTGGCTAAAATGGCTGTAAACAGTCTATAATCTTGATTAAGGACACTAATAGGTCTATAACTGGAGCATTCCTGCTCATCTTTTCCCTCCTTCGGAATTACAGAGATAATGGCTTCTCTCCATGAATGAGGAATTTCTCCCTCCTTTAATACCCAGTTAAATGCCCTCCACAGAAGTGGGATTAATGTTACCTTAAGTGATCTGTACCATTCTGTGGTGTACCCGTCTGCACCTGGGGACTTGTTGGCCTTAAGATTTGAGATTGCTTTATTTATTTCCTCATCTGTAATTACGGCAGTTAAAGCCTCATTCTGTTCTTCTGCTACTCTTGGTAAATTTAAGTTCTCTAAAAATTGATCCATCTGGGTTTTATTACTAGCTTTCGGTTGAGCATATAGATTTTTATAAGCTTCAAAGCACTTTTGAATTTCCTCTGTTTTGTCCACTGTTGATCTTGTATGTGAGTCCCTTATTTTGTAAATATTGTTTTTTGCCTGCTGTTTTTTCAGTTTATATGCCAGCAATTTTGTTGACTTACCCCCCACTTCGTAATATACTTTTATGAACAGTAGTTTTTTTTTTGGATCTCTTGTGCATAAATCTCATTTATCTCTGCTCTCTTTTTTTTAATTTCCTGATTTATGTGCTCTTCCGATTTGTCTTTATGCTCTATTTCTAGCCTTTTTAGATCTGATTTTAGTGTGTCAAGTTTTAACTGTCTTATATTTTTTAAGTATGCTGATTTGGCTATTATCTTCCCTCTCATCACGGCCTTACACGCATCCCACAGCACAAACGGGGACACCTCACCATTATCGTTATCCTTTATATATGTCTGAAGTTGCTTCAGTATTTCTTCCTTCATGTGCCCTTTTAACATATTTGAATTTAATCTCCAGATTGTTGTTTTTTTTCCTCACTCGCCAGACGTAATGTTAAATAAAGAGGGCTGTGGTCTGATAGGTCCATTACTCCTATATCACATTTTTCTACCCTATGCCTATCTTTATTATACATCAGGAAATAATCGATCCTCGAATATATGTTGTGTGGTGACGAGTAATAAGTATACTCCTTACTTGTGGGATTCAGATCCCTCCACACATCTACAATTCCCAGTTCAGACATCAGACCCTTTTTTTTTTTTTTTTTCTAATTGCACTTTTTTGTATTCCAACTCCTGAGGAGTCTAGCTATGAGTTAAGTCTTTGGTTCAGATCACCTCCAATAATCAAAAATACCCTCTGCCTCTGATGTCATCAAATCAAACATCTGTCTGTAAAACCTCCAATCTGAGCCTGGTGGAGCATAGATGTTGAGAAAAATTACCACCTCACCTTAAAGTTTCCCCCTAACCATGATATACCTACCCTCTTTGTCCCCTGTCACAGATATTTTTTCAAATGAAATCTTCCCTGCAATTAAAATAGCCACCCCTCTCCGGTGTCCTGATTTGTAAGAGGCAGAAAATATTTGGTTGTAACCATTCCTCTTAAGCTTTGCATGCTCCTTCTCTGTTAGGTGGGTCTCCTGTAATAATATCACCCCGACCCCTTCTTTTTTCATCTTACTTATTATCTTACTCCTTTTGGTTTTGGTTGGGTTGAGTACCCCATTTACATTATATGAGGCTATTTTAATGCAGTCTTTGGATGTTGTCATTTTTCTCCGTTCCTCCTGCCTTGTGTCTCTCTCCTATCCTCCCTTTAATATTTACCCCTTTTGCTACAGAAACAATAATGAACATTCAACAACGTATAACAAAAGTTTGGCATAAATACCTTCAAACAAGATACTACACGAACTTCCTTAGGTGAGGTCTGATTATTGACCTCACCTAAGGAATCTAATTGACCTCTGAGCTCTAATGTTCAGTCTGCTCTAAGGGATGTCCTCTGCTCCCAAGGGGCAGGGGGCCCTCGCTGCTAAAATCAGCATCGTTCATAAGTCCACAACAGCTTTAAGTGCTGCCCCGACGTCCTTAGCTTGTGAGGATATAAGCTTTTCAGCCAAAACCTGTATAAAACGCTGCAGTCTTAACAAAAATAAAGTCATGGCTCTCACCTCAGTATTCCTAATAGGCTTAGGATATTTCCTGGAAACAGTCAAATCTTCACCTTAGAGTGCTGTGTTTCATCAGGTGTCCCGGTCTCTCCTGAAGGCTTGCAATTTCTGTTTGTACCCCTGCTGTGTCTCCGTTGTCCCGTGTCCATTCTTCGCACGGCTCGTCGTCCACATTAGCCATTTAATCCGCTCTGTCCAGTTCTCCGCTGGTTTCACGACCTCCACCTGGATCCCTCGGGCCACCATGTCCTTCGTCGCCTCCTCTGCTGTGTTGTAGATGCGCATCTCTCCCTTGTAAAACACCCAGAGTTTCGCTGGAAAAGGCATCTGGGAGCGTATGTTCTTATCTCTTGGTACCTTTTTCACCTCCGTGTATTATTTCGTTTTCTCAAAATCTCCAGCGCATAATCATGGTCTAGAAACACCTTCCTCCCCACGTACATGAAGCCCTGTTTCTGCCACACTATCTTGATAAGTTCTTCTTTACTCCGGAAACTTTGTAACTTCATCACAATGGACCTAGGCGGGGAATCCTTGGGAGGTTGCGAGACTAGAGCCTGGTGGGCTCTTTCAATCTTCAACTCAAATGATGGGGCTAAGTCCAGCTTCTCCCTAAGGAGGTTTTTGACAAAAGTGGTCATTGATTGAGCGTTTCCCTCCGCTCCTTCCTTTACCCCGTGGTTCGGACATTCTCCCTCCTCGAGCGGCCGTCCAAGTCTGTCATTCTGGTCGCGACCTGCTTCTGCAGCTCCATGAGCTCCAACGTGGCTTCCTCCAGATTCTGAGTACGCTCCTCTGTTTCCATGATCCGTTTTTCGGCGCCATCTATCCTCTTGTTTGTCTTCCTGATATCGGCTTTGATTTCTTTCAGGTTTTCAAAGTTCTCCCAGTGAAACTCTCGTATCTCTTGTAAGATTGTTTCCAGGTCTGCCATACTTTTAACCGGTCATTGTGTTTCTTCTCCCTCTTGGCTCAGTCGCGTTGCTAGCTTGGCTTTCACTCTATCACCTGTTGACTCTGCTAGCTCTTCAGCTAGCTCCGTAGGCTCTTCCGCTAGTTCGGCTAACTTGCCTGCTAGCTTAGCTGGCTCGTTATCTTGCTCGAGGTTCAAATCCGCGTTTTTAGTCGACTTTCGATTTTTTCCTCTGGTCTTAATCATCTCCCTTTCTACCACACTCTCACAATTATCCTCGCTTTCTCAAACTGATAGGTTTATAGGGCCTTTTTAATCTCAATGTCGGGGAGCTCCCTTTTTATGCTGCCACCATGTTGGAGTCAGGCCGGAAGTCAGACACATCTTTAAGTTTTATTGAGTTTCCCTTAAGTTGAGTTAACAAGTTCTGATTCAACTTATGTCAAATTTGTTCAAATTCCACAGTCACTCAGTTTGTAATGCAGGCTTTCTGTTATATATTACATGTAAACATTTGTAATCTCAAGATGACATCATCCTGCTGATGTTATCATCAAATGACGTCATCAGGGTCATTTTCTAATACTCGACAAAGCTCCTTAAGAGGCACAGAAGACATTATACCACTGTTTTTATAGGTTGAAAATTAAGCTTGTGAAGTGCCTCTTTAAGTTCCAAGTGTGATGGTGAAAGTATTCAAAAAAATCCACTGCAGCTTTAGGTTTAAAGTAAGATAAGATAAGATACACCTTTATTGATCCCACAATTGAGAAATTCCAGTGTTACAGCAGTCAAGGGGAAAGAGTCAGATTAAAGATTTCAAAATTTAAAAACGTAAAAACAAACTAGGCATGCAAAAAGAGTACAAAAATACAAGAAACAGCAATAAATAATAATAGTAATAATGAGCAGTGAATAAAAAGTGAGCAGTGGATTAAAGTGAGCATATTTAGTGCAAAGTGAATATTGTATGTGCAAATAAACAACAACAACATGGGGGACAGTTATGCTTATTATGGTGTCCATAAAGTGTCCATGGTGCAGTTTACTGTGAGCAGTGCTGGTTATGTAGCCTGACAGCAGCAGGCAGGAAGGACCTGCGATAGCGTTCCTTCACACA
>NC_065515.1:45502553-45515189 GCF_006386435.1 Epinephelus moara | reverse complement strand
AGGGGCAGACTGATCAAATCTATTGAAGAACAGATTCAGATCATTCACCCACTGCTGGTCGCCTCTGGCCTGGGAGTCTGGTTGTTTGTGTCCTGAGATGGTTTTCAGACCTCTCCAGACTCCGCTGACGTCGCTCTGCTGCAGCTGTTCCTCCATCTTCTTTTTATATCCTTCCTTTCCCCACCTGATGTTTCTCCTTAGCTCCTTCTGCACGGCCCTCAGCTCCTCCTTAGTTCCAGAGTTAAAAGCTCTCCGCTTCTCCTTCAGGAGAGCTTTTAACTCTGGAGAAATCCAGGGTTTGGTGTTGGAGAAGCAGCGTACAGTCCTGGTGGGTACGGTGCTTTCCACACAGAAGTTAACATAGTCCGTAATGCATGATGTCAGACTGTCAATGTCCTCTCCATGGGAATCGCTGAGTACCTCCCACACAGTGGCCTCGAAGCAGTCTTTCAGGGCCTCCTCGGCCTCCTCAGACCATCTTTTCACAGTGCGGGTGGTTGCTGGTTCTCTCTGCACCAGAGGTCTGTACACAGGCAGAAGATGAACCAGGTTGTGATCAGCTCTGCCCAAGGGGGGCAGGGGGGATGAGTGGTATGCCTCCTTGGTGTTGGCATAAAATAAATCCAGTGTTTTATTGTCTCTGGTGTGGAAGGAAACATACTGGGTGAAGGTGGGCAGGGTGGTGGATGGACAGGCGTGGTTGAAGTCCCCAGAGATCAGAAGGAGGGCCTGAGGGTGCTGTGTTTGCAGCCTACTTGTAACAGAGTGGAGAATGTCACAAGCAGACTCAGCTTTAGCAGATGGGGGGACATACACTGCTACCATAATGACATGAGAAAACTCCCTGGGTAGATAATATGGTCTCATGCCAACAGCCAGCAGCTCAATGTCCCTGCAGCATTGCTGTTCCTTAATAGTGATGTGCCCAGAGTTACACCATCTATCATTCACAAACACAGCCAGCCCCCCTCCTTTCCTCTTACCACTGTCCGCTGTCCTGTCGTGTCTGATGAGCTGGAATCCGTCCAGCGTGGTGATCATGTCCGGTACTTCCGCGTTCAGCCATGTCTCTGTAAACACCAGCATGCTGCTCTGTCGGTACTCCCTCTGATGGCGAGTCAGCGCCGACAGCTCGTCCATCTTGTTGGGGAGCGATCTTACGTTCCCCATAATGCGGGACGGGAGGACGGGTTTGTACTGTCTCCTCCGGTGTCGGCGCTGCACTCCGGCGCGACATCCCCGTTTCCTTCTCCGCAGCTCGCAGGGAATATCGTGCCTCTCCTCTGGCCGCACCGCGGTGTGTCGTAGCGCTAACAGCTGGTCCCGGGTGTAAACAATGGAGCCACGGCTGGGCACCGGATCCCCGCACACTATTATATCCAATGAAAAATGGGAGAAAGACCGCTATAAAGAGAGCGGTCCTCACCTCCATACCAAAGCAAAACATAAGTGCTAGCTAGCTAAACTGAAAAAAACTCAAGTAAGCAAGTTAGAAAGAAAAAAATAGAGAAAAAGCTCGGCGGTGAGCAGGAGCTGCTGTAACAGGCGTCCGCACTGGGGGTGGCATCTTGTTGTCATTCTAATGGACTAATGTTACTGTTTTTTTACAGTGTGACTGGTTGATCTTCATTCAATTTTATCCAGCAGGTATTGGTAGGTGCGTGGTGGAGTTTTCTTGGAAACAAACAAGTGGTGTTTAGATTTATTGTTACTTTATGATTTATTTTTTTTATATTACATTGTGTGTATCCTGTGTGTAAAAACACCATGAACGCATGTGTTTCCTCAAGCCATCTGCAAAGCCAGTTTTTCCTAAAGGTTTGAGTTCTGCATTGTTTACAAGCATACTAGCAACAAGTCCTTCTCCTTCCTGATTTTGCCTGGGCATTGCTGCATTTCTTGGCACATTATAGCCACCTGGGTTTTGTTTTGGAGAGCAGGTTCAGTGAAAACTCTTAGTTAGTTAACCCGGCGATGAGGGAAACCCTGGGTTTTCAGTTCCAGAAAGGTAGTTAACTTAAACTCTGTGAACCCTAACTGGCTCACTGGCAGGTTTTCATCAACAAACCCTGAGTTTCTCTCTGTCTCCTCCCTCTGACAGAACCATACACGCTGTTTCTTTTCTTCATGGATTCAGTTTGTAGGCTACCAAAACGAATCGAAGCACATTATTTAGCAAGGGTTCACTGTTTGTCACAATCTAAATCCTGGTTGAATATTTGTTCCTCATCTAAAGTTTTGGATGCTCATATGCCTGTGCCAGTCATTTCTTTGAACCACAGTTGAACCACAACCCTCATATTAAAATATCACACAGCATTAAGTCACCTCTAATTTCTATACCCAGATGCCTGCATATGTATGCTTTATCCTTGTCAGACAAATGCCGATGGGTTTCGAGAGTCACCTCCTGCTCAGAATAAAACATCTGCATGTCCTTCTTTTTGCGAGTGGTAGTTCTCTTTTTATAGGTTACACTGTGACTCTTTACACAGGATAGTTGTCAGTCTGTCAGAGCACTTTTACTAAAGTGTTTATCCCATAAAATGTGTAATCTCAGTTTCTATTGTAAAATAACATGAACAAAACAATTCTGGGGTTTAAATTGTGAAAATCAGTAGGCATGAATTCATGAATAATTATCTATCATATCTATGATGTGATTGGTCCCATTAATTGAATATAATTCCTATAATGCTAAGCTATATGATAAGCAGGATGGTGGTGCAGCCGCGGAATGAAAGTGAGTTTTTTAAATACACCGTGTAGCCTATAGTCTGAACATTTTAACAGCGTTTAAGTGACTGTGTTTAAATTTACAACATTTGTTGAAATAGCCTAAATAAAGTCACTGAACACTGTTGGTCGAAAGATGCAAACAGAAATCTGAAATTTAAAATCTACCATACTTAAACCTCAATGCCTTTTCAAGTGCAAATCAACAAACACATTATGACAGGATCAGATTGCAAGCTTACTATCATGTCTCTTCAGTTGCTGGCCCCTGTGTTTTGTCCCCGTCAGATGAAAGCTGAACACATATATTTAAAATGTAAGGTAAGCTGCGACCTAATGATGAATCAGTGGACAACACTGATTAAAACTTTATGTTAATTTAACAGGAAGTCGGCCATTTTGTTTTGAATTTTTTCATTACGGCGATTTCCACAACTTAAATTTGAACGAACTTGTCCCAGGGATTTCGTCCGATCGACTTCATATTGGCTACAGATCATCCTGAGAACATGCTGATCAAAAGTTATTAAAAGCTTTTCTCTATGTCAAGGGGTGTGGCCGCTAGGGCGTGACAAATTTTGGTGACTTTTTGTTTTCTTGCCATCCAATTTCAAACGGCTCTCCCGCCCACATACTTGATCTCAGCAGCTTCAAACTTGCTGGACATGATGATGGCTCCGCCCCGAACGCCTCGATATGTTAATATCCCACCTTACTCATAGCTCCCCCCGGTGGTAACAGGAAGTGACCAGTTTTTACTTTAACATGTACTAATGCCACAAACTTGACCGCATCAACTTCATTCCACTTCGAATGCATGCAGAACAAGTTGGTGAAGCTACCTTATGAACGCTGTGAAGCTACGTCTAATCGTGTCCATGTGGTGGCGTGGCGACTATCGATCCCTCGCCACTAAATATGTTTGGCATTTTGATGGCTTCAACGACCTCATCTCCTCATGAAAATTGATACACAGGTCAAGAATGGCGAGCTCTTGCATCTGATAGGGGCGTTGCCCATGGGGGGGACAAAATGCCTCTATAGCGCCCCCTTGAAATTTTCAAAAACCACTCCCCATAGGGTTTTTTTTGGAGTTGGAACATGAAAATTGGTACACGTGTATGTTGTCCAGACGCACATAAAAGTCTCTGGCACCAATGGTCTACTCCAAACAGGAAGTCGGCAATTTGATTTTGACTTGTCATTTTGGCATGAGTTCCACATGTTGTATTTTAACGAACTAGTCCTAGGGATTTCATCCAATCGACTTCAGATTTTTTACAGATCATCCAGAGACCATGCTGATCAAAAGTTGTGCTCTGCATGTCTGTAGGTCAAAGGGCGTGGCTGCTATGGCGCTGCCATTTTTGATCCATCGCCATGCATATTCAAGCAGCTCTCTCTCCCACATAATTCATCGAAACTGCTTCAAAATTTCTGTACATGATAAGAGCCCCGCCCTCAATGCCTCCATATGCTCATAAGCAATCTTTCTCATGGTGCTCCCTTGTGGAAACAGGAAATGCCATCTTTTACACTGACAAACACCAACCTCAAGCTCCTGACCTGATAAACTACATTTTGTGGCCACATGACAATGAAATTGATGAATCTCCACAGTGACACACGTGTCCTGTCGTGTTGCAGGCTGCCGCAGCCGCGGTGGCGACTTTTCATCCTTCGCCACAGAACATCAACTTGGTGTAAATCCTTCATGCATTGTCCGATTTGCTCGAAATGTCACATGTGTGATGAGGGTCCACCCCTGAACGCACCTGGCCACATCTGGTTACGCTCGTAGCGCCACCTGGTGGATGAACGAAACATTGCGTTTTTTCGCTCCTGCCAGGTTTTTTCTCCCTTCTCGCTTCCCGCCACAGCCCCCGCGTGCCTCAAGCCCCTGCGGTTGCATGGGGGAGCGAGGGCCCGATCACAGCTGCTTGCAGCTTTAATTAGGGCTCGAGCACCTAGCGGTGCAAGGACCCTTTTGAAATGCAAGGAATTTTTATTATTATTATTATTATTCCTCTAAATGAATTGCCTTTTTGGGAGGCTTAACATACCTGAAAACTCATGAAACTTTGCAGATATATCAGACCTGGTGAACAATTTGATATTTTAAGGGTCTCGTGCGTGGGTTCCAAAAAATGGCTCAGTAGCGCCCCGTACAAAAGTTTGAGGAAACAGCCCCTGCAGATAGTTTAACCTACATGTATGAAAGTTGGCAGGCGTATGTAACCCTCAGAGACGTACAAAAAAGCCTCTTGGAGGCATGCTCTAAACCCAACAGGAAGTCGGCTATTTTGAATTTACTGTGCAATTTTGGCGCATTTTTGGCCATTTCCAGGGGTTAAATGAATGAACTAGTGACAAATTTTGGCAACTTTTCGTTTTCTCACCATCAAATTTCAAATGGCTCTCACACCCACATACTTTTGATCTCAGCAGCTTCATACTTGCTGGACATGATGATGGCTCCGCCCTGATATGTTAATTTCCCACCTTACTGATAGCGCCCCCCAGTGGTAACAGGAAGTGCCCAGTTTTTAATTTAACATGTACTGATGCCACAAACTTGACCGCATCAACTTCATTCCACTTCTAACGCATGCAGAACAAGTTGGTGAAGCTACCTTATGAACGCTGTGAAGCTCTGTCTAATGGTGTCCGTGTGGCGGCGTGGTGACTATTGATCCCTCGCCACTAAAAACGTTTGGCTTTTTGATGGCTTCAACGACCTCATATCCTCACAAAAATTGATACATTGGTCAAGAATGGTGAGCTCGTACATCTGATAGGGGCGTCGCCCATGGGGGGGACAAAATGCCTCTATAGTGCCCCCTTGAAATTTTCAAAAACCCCTCCCCATAGGGTTTTTTTTTGGAGTACGAAGATGAAAATTTGTACATATGTGTATGTTGCCCAGACGTACAAAAAAGTCTCTGCCACAAATGGTCTACTCCAAACAGGAAGTCGCCCATTTTGTTTTAAACTTTTCATTTTGGTGGCGATTTTGTGATTTCCACAACTTTGTATTTTAATGAAATCCCCCAACAGATTTTGTCCAGTCAACTTCAGATTTGGTACAGATCATCCTGAGACCATGCTGATCAAAAGTTATTAAAAGCTTTTCTCTTTGTCAAGGGGCGTGGCCGCTATGGCGCCGCCATATTTGATGCCTCGCCATGCATATTCGAGCAAGTCTCTCTCCCACATACTTCATCCTTACTGCTTCAAAATTTCTGTTCATAACAAGAGCCCCGCCCTGCACGTCTCCTATTCTCATACTCACCCTAACTCATAGCGCCCTCTTGTGGAAACATGAAATGCCATATTTTCATATTGATAAACACCAACCCCATACTCAATTACATTTTGTGGCCACGTATTTATCAAGTTGATGAATCTCCACAGTGACACACGTGTGCTGTCATGTAACAGGCTGCCCATGGCGACTTTCGGTCCTTCGTCATGGAATATCAAGTCCTTCTAACTCCATCATGCATTGCTCTAATTGGCCCCAATTTGATATGTGTGATCATCGTCTGCCCCTGAACACATCTGCATGGCAATATATTGGTGTTACTCATGGCGCCACCTACTCGATGAATGAAACATAACATTCTAAAGCCCGCTGCAGAGGGTTTAATTTTGATGTCTCACCATGAAACAGGAAATTGCTATAACTTTGGAGTAAATGGTCTGTTGTCCACCAAACTTCACATGATTCATATTAGTCCTGCCCTGAAAACATTTATATGACAATATACTGTGATAGTTATAGCGCCACCTAGTGGCGAAAGGAAGTACTTCTTATCAGACACTTATCTTTGGATTAACTTGAAATTTCACTGCTGTGGTCTATATTTGATGTACACAAACATGACATATCATTATTGTCTACGCCTGCTCCAGGGGGTTTAATTTTGATGTATCGCCGTGAAACAGGAAATTGCTATAACTTTGGAGTAAATGGTCCGTTGTCCACCAAACTTGACATGATTCATATTCGTCCCACCCTGAACACATTTATATGACAATATACCATGATAGTCATAGACCCACCTAGTGACGAAAGGAAGTACTTCTTATCAGACGCTTATCTTTGGATTAATCTGAAATTTCAAGGCTGTGGTCTATATTTGATGTACACAAACATGACATATCATTAGTGTCTAAGCGTGCTGCAGAGGGTTTAATTTTGATGTCTCGCCATGAAACAGGAGATTGCAATAACTTTGGAGTAAATGGTCCGATGTCCACCAAACTTCACATGATTCATATTCGTCCCACCCTGAACACATTTATATGACAATATACCATGATAGTCAGAGCGCCACCTAGTGGCGTAAGGAAGTACTTCTTATCAGACACTTCTCTTTGGATTAACCTGAAATTTCACTGCTGTGGTCTATATTTGATGTACACAAACATGACATATCATTAGTGTCTACGCCCGCTGCAGAGGGTTTAATTTTGATGTCTCGCCATGAAACAGGAAATTGCTATAACTTTGGCGTAAATGGTCCGATCTCCATCAAACTACAGATTCATATTAGTCCTGCCCTGAAAACATTTATATGACCATATTTCCTGATACTCATAGTGCCACCCAGTGGCGACAGGTAGTACGTCTCATCAAACACTTATCTTTTGATTTATCTGACAGTTAAATGCTGTGGTGTATATTTGATGTATAAAAACATGATGTATAATTAGTGCGCTCTCCAACTCCCTCTGGTGGAAAGAGGAAGTGATACAAAATGTGAAATATGTCATTCCAGCACTGTATCAAGGATATGTCAAGCCACTTTGACAAAAATGAACTGACGCGTCAGAAGGTGTCCTGCCAGCCCCCCCGAGTTGCGTGAAGGTGCGAGGACCCGTTAATAGCTGCTTGCAGCTTTAATTTCCATTGGTATTTCTTTTGAGCTCTTGCTGCAGTAAGGAGTTGTTTGTCTTTTAGTGCTACAGAGTAAAACTCTGAGCAAGACATTTCATAATTTAGACTGACAATGAGCTCACTCCTAATTAGTTCAGCAGAATATTTGTTCCGCACATCAGTCCACTTATTTTTCATGAAAGAGAAAATCCTCTCCACAAACCCAGTGGAAGATGGGATGCTGAGGACAAAGGATACAGCCTGGATGTTGGGGAGTTTATGACCTGAGTCGTAAGTGGCACATAGGTCATTTACAGTGGTAAATAAATGGAAAAAAATCTCATTGTATATATTTATAATTTTGTATAGTATTTTAAGTACCTGTATAGTTTATTTATTTATCCATCCATCCTTCAATCAAGTATATGAACTGTTTGAATTTGTAAGATGTTGTGTAAAAGGTTGTATACGTGTATACTGTAAAGTAAGTTTATGATTATGTATTTATTTGTATATATTTTCTTATCATCATGGCCGACGAGTGAACGCTGGCGCAACTTGCTGCCGCTGCTCACCGGTAACTTTTTAACTTTCCGACTTATTTTTGGTTTTATAACCTAATCAGACAGAATAGGCAATTGCCTTCATTTGGAATAACGTTACTTCCACGATTTGCCGGCACTACCGTCTGTGTGAGTGTTAACTGTTAGCTCACCTGTCCTGTCCCGGCTTGAGCCTCACCTGGTGTTTTTCCTCGTCCACAATGTGGGCCGGTAGGACATACATCTTGTTTGTCTGTGCCTGGCTCTTTCTACTGCCTGTTCACCTGCCAGTGATGGGTTTGCTCCAATACTCGGCCACTGACATCCTCCAGCTGCGCTGTCACCTGCCTGGACCTGCGCCAGAGGCACTCCATCTTCACCCGGACATCACCTTCCAGCCCCGCCGGAGATACATCCACCGAGGGTCCCGCTGAAATTTCCACTATAACAGCTCAACAGCAATAAAGTCCATCTGGTCCAGCTCTCGACGCCGTCCACGCTCCACCAGCCGGACTGTCGACCACAGCGTGTTAGCCCGCCTAGCTCGGTCGGCTAGCACCACTACCAGCTGCGACAACACCTCACTCAACTTCGCTCTGCTCAACATCCGCTCACTGACAAGCAAGGGACATCTCATCCAGGACCTCATCGCTGACCGTAAGCTAGACTTTCTTTGTTTAACCGAGACATGGCAACAGCCCAACAACTTCTCCGAGCTGAATGAATCCACTCCTAGTGGGTTTGTTTACATCTGTCAACCCTGTGGCTCTGGCCGGGGAGGAGGTCTCGTGATCATTTACCGCGAGAAGTGGAAAGTCTCGCCGGTGTCTGTGCCCGTCTCCAGCTCGTTTGAATCCACTGTCTGCTGTCTGGTCCCACTCCAACCATCATTGCTACTGTCTACCGCCCCCCGAAACCAAATAGTGACTTTTTAAATGACTTTGCTGCTTTCCTCACCCATCTATCCTCTCTCTCACCAAACATAATACTGCTGGGTGATTTCAATATCCACATGGACAATATCAATCTGCCTCTCACCAAAGACTTCACATCTTGTTTAGAGAGTTTTGGATGTCAGCAGCATACCACTATTCCCACACACTCCAAAGGACACATTCTGGACTTAATCTGCTGCTCTGGTGTCACCTCTTGACCTTACAGCTGATGAACTCCCCATAACTGACCACTTTCTCCTCTCATTTACAGTGAAACTCACTCTCTCCATCTCTAAGACACCACGCCTCATTTCATTCTGGAATATAAAGAACATTAACCCCGCCACTCTCACTTAAAGTATCCACTCCTTCTGCCTCCCTGACATCCACAGTCTATCCACCCCTGATAATCTGGTTTCTCATTACAACACTGGACTCCATAATATTCTTAATTCTCTTGCTCCGTTAAAAACCAGATCTGTTTCTTTCTCCGTCTCCGCCCCTTGGTTCACCCCTGATCTTCGTCTCATGAAAACCAAAGGTCGGCAACTTGAACGACTCTATAGAAAAACTGGTCTCACTATTCACAAAGAAATGTACAATAACCACATCTTACATTATAAGGACTCCATTGCCAGCACCAAAACCCACAACTACTCCAGTATAATCACTGCAAATAAAGGAAACTCTAGGTCACTGTTCTCCCTACTTAACAATATTACCCAACCCCAGGACTCTCTCCCCCCTCACTTGTACACAACCTCCTTCTGCAACTCCATTATGTCCTTTTTCACTGCAAAAATCAAGAATATCCACCAGCACCTTGGCTCAAACCCTCACCTCAACATCTCAGCCGACTTTCGCCTATCCACACACTCATTCTCCTCCTTCCAACTCCCCACTCTCTCAGAAATCACAGAACTCATCCAGAACTCCCCACTCTCTCAGAAATCACAGAACTCATCCAGAAATCCAAGCCATCCACTTGTCAACAAGACCACCTCCCCACACAACTTGTTAAAGCCTGCCTCCCCTCTCTGGTCCCCCTCATTTCTGCCATCATCCACTCCTCTCTCACCACTGGAACTGTCCCTACATCCTTCAAAACTGCTGCCATTACCCCAATTTTGAAAAAACCTGGCGGCGACCCCTCCAACTTCAACAACCTCCGTCCTATCTCCAATCTACCCTTCATCTCCAAAATCCTCGAGAAAACAGTTGCTTCCCAACTCCATTCTCACCTATCCCACAATAACCTGTATGAACAGTTCCAGTCCGGTTTCCGCCCACTCCATAGCACTGAAACAGCACTCATCAAAATCACCAATGACCTCCTTATGGCAGCTGATTCTGGACTCCTCACCATCCTCATCCTCCTCGACCTGAGTGCAGCCTTTGATACCATCTGTCACACCACCCTCCTCAACAGGCTATCCTCCATTGGCATCACCCACACTCCGTTAGACTGGTTCACATTTTACCTCTCTGGCCACACTCAGTTCATTCAACTCAAATCCTTTAAATCCATCCTTTCCTCCGTCACTTCAGGTGTGCCCCAGGGCTCTGTCCTGGGGCCCCTCCTCTTCATCACCTACCTCCTTCCCCTCAGCAATATCTTCCGCAAATTTAACATTCACTTCCACTGTTACGCTGATGACACCCAGCTCTACCTCACCACTAAACCCTCGTCCACTCTCCCGCCCACCTCCCTCACTGATTGCATCACTGAAATAAAAACCTGGTTCACCCTAAACTTCCTTAAATTAAACAGTAACAAAACCGAGGTTCTCCTCATTGGCACCAAATCCACTTTATCCAAAACCGACAGCTTTTCTCTCACTATTGATAACTCCTCCGTTTCACCCTCCCCCCAGGTTAAGAGTCTGGGTGTCATCCTTGACAGCACACTATCCTTTCACTCCCACATCAATAACATTACCCGGTCTGCCTACTTCCACCTACGAAACATCAATCGTCTCCGCCCCTCACTTACCCCCCACACTGCTGCCATCCTTGTCCACAGCCTCGTCACTTCCTGTCTCTATTACTGTAACTCTCTCCTCTTCGGCCTCCCTCACAAATCCCTCCATAAACTTCAACTGGTCCAGAACTCAGCTGCCCGTATCATTACCTGAACCCCCTCCATCCACCACATCACTCCTGTCCTCCAACAGCTCCACTGGCTCCCGGTTCAGTTCCGTATTCAATTTAAAGTCCTCCTGTTAACGTTCAAGGCCATCCACAGCCTCGCCCCCCCATATCTGTCCAACCTCCTCCATGTTCCCGCTCCCTCCCGCTCCCTCAAATCCTCTTCCTCCACACACCTGTCTGTCCCCTCCGCCCGCCTCACCACCATGGGGAGCACAGCATTAAGCCGCTCTGCTCCCCGTCTCTGGAATTCATTACCACCCCAACTCAGAAACATCGATTCACTCCCCCATTTCAAATCACAACTCAAAACACATCTGTTTAAAACTGCCTATTCCATCTGATGCCAATTGCTCTGTCACTTTCTATTGTTTTTTTTGTTTTGTTTTTTAAAATTGTTGTTTCTTTTTAATGTCTTTTTAATGTCATTTTGTGTATCTGTACGGTGTCCTTGAGTGCCAACAAAGGCGCCTTCAAATAAAATTTATTATTATTATTATTATTATTATTATTATTATCACTACACTGGCAATTGTTTCATTCTTACCTGCCAGCCAGGTGAAGCTGCTCAGTGATCTTCTCCATGTCATCAAAGGAGATCTTCCCAGATGCTAGAGAGAAGGGCTGCAGGTGAAAGAGCCAGTTTTGCTCTGAGAAGTCAAACCACTTCTGGACATAACTGATGGCAGTGTTTAAGAAGGTTGCAAACTCCTGCCTGGCAACATCAGCATCAGATGGTGAGAGACGCTGGAGCTTTTGTCTTGTTAGGTACCCGTAGAACCCATCATCTCTTCTCTGAATTAATCTTCTCAGAAAAGAGTCCATGATGGAATAGAGGTCAACACACACATCTTCAAACAGGGACATGACATTATTACAGAAGAGGAGGTACACTTCCACAATGCCTGCCTCTTCCTCAAATCCAGCACCATCTTCTATTAACCTGAGCAATGCTTTCAGGCGCCTTGGACATTCCTCACCAGTGCTGATGAGATATGACTTCAGCGGAACCCAGTTCTGCAGCAGGCAGGTGATTGCAGGGAGGATTTCATGGAATTAAACATCACAAAATTCACAGAACTCCTTCAGGGACTCTCTCCTTTTGGCAGAGGTGGAAAAGAAACTGTATATCTTGAGGACATTTTTTTCCACATCCACTGAGAGCTTGTCCAGGGCTTTTTTTTTTACTGTTGTTGTGAATCACAAACATATATTCATCTCACATGGCGGCACCAAAAATGTTGGGGTCAACACCTTAGGCTTCACACGGAGGCACCAAATATGTTGGGGTTAAATTGGCTATCGGAAATAATTAATAATTATTATTAATAATTAATAATTATGTTAAATAATGTGACTTAATTAACATTAAATCACCCCGTGGGGCACCATT
>NC_065515.1:45494794-45501602 GCF_006386435.1 Epinephelus moara | reverse complement strand
TTTTGGGACTTGAGTCTAACTGAGGTGTGAGGTGAGATCTCCTGTGGAGATGGGTGTCGCATAGCCCTCTTTGTTTGAAGACAAAGAGCATGCAGAGGAAAAAGCCTTTAAATTGTCCAGTGATGATTTTACCACATGATAAACCATCTGTGGTCCTGTGAATCCCAACACTGTGTTGTGGACAATATGTGCATGGCAGTTGCCACGAAGGCTCTCACTGTTGGCGTCTCTGAATTTTGTGAAGACTGAGTTGTGGATGCCATAATTGATATTTGCGTTGTCACCACTGAATGCAGAAACATAATCTAGGGATAGGCCCATGTTTTGAAGAGAGCTTTGTATTGTTTTGACTATTCCCTCTGTAGATTCATCTGGATTTTCAACGAAATCTATTATCTTGTTGATTACCCCATTCTCTGGCATGAAAAACTGCACAGCCAAGGGAAACGATTTCCCTTATTAGAGGCATCGGTGTGAAGAGAGAATGGGAGTGCATTTCTACCACTTGTCAATTTTTTGATCACCTCCTCTATTGCCTTTGGAGACAGAACATCTGTGACCACTGCCTCAGCTTTCGTCCTCCCACAGGACATCTTCTTGGCAATGCTGGAGTCATTCAGTGTTCGGAGAGTCAGCTTGAGTGCACAGTCAGCTGAGTTGTAACTTAAAGCATGCTTCTCAGTGTGGTAGATATGGGCTACCTCTGCAGCAGTCACCTGTAAAGAAGAAAACAGAAAAAATCTTACTGATATATGTATAGTTTATAGTATCAACTGCCTGTACAGTATAAATTATGCATGTTACATTTTTCTATCTATCTATGGACTTGTAAGAAATGTGTAAGGTTGTACATATGTGTGTATACAGTATAGTCTGTATTCTTTATTTAGTATTCATCTATGTATTTTTAGGTATTATCCATTTTATGTATTCATCTATCAATTGTATATGTTTATTACACTAAACAAATTTTTTTTTGGCCATAAAATGCTGACATTTATTGCACTTTCCCATATAACCAGAGGGTTAAAAAAAATCATTCTTATTTTTTTTACACACCATATCAGCTTCTGGTGTTGCCTGGTGGACAACAAACTGGTCAAGGGTCCTCCTGGTTTTGTTGTCCCTCACGTTTCTAATGTGTCCACCACTAGAAGCATGCTGTTTCACGTCAAACAGTCCACCATGGGCTACAGAAAAAGTGCGCTAACAGACAGTGCAGTGCGCCTTGTAAACATTATCGTGCACTTTTTCCAGCCACATGTTCTCTTTCCCATTCATGTCTGTATTTTTGCAGCCTTTTCTTTTCTTTTCTTTTCATGGAGGAGTCACATTACTGCTCGCGGTGGAAGGTGTACCATCGGCAGTGTCCTGTGAATCTGTGTCATCTGTGTTATCCATGTTGCTTTGTTTTCCCAGTTGCCCCGGCCTCTTGTCTTCCGGTATCTATTTGCAAGCAACAGTACCTCGACCAGTGAGATGAGCTGTATTCTGCATTGTCATACTCATGTGTGAGTGTGCTGTCAGCTCATTGGTAACAGAGCAGGAGAGGGCTGGCAATAAGGTTACCGTAAATTTTCATATAAAAAGCCCTGTCATTCATTGATTCCATTGACATTTTACTGACTATTTTGATTCTCACTGAAATACGGGACAAAGTGCATCCCTTTTCAGGTCAATACGGGATGTGTAACTTTGTTTCTAAATACGGGACAATTCCATTTTTCAAGGGACAGTTGGCAACCCTAGACCTATTTCTTTAATAAACACCGATATCAAAATCATTAGTAAAGCACTAACAACCCAAATTGAATCGGTAATTTCAACACTAATTCACCCAGACCAAACAGGATTTATTAAAGGCAGACACTCATCAAATAACACACGTCGTTTTTTCAACCTGATAAATATAACTCAACAGAACAACTCGAAAGCTACCATCCTATCACTAGATGCAGAAAAAGCGTTCGACAAGGTAAACTGGACATTTTTTATAAAAACCCTGGACAAATTTGGTTTTGGGCAGTCATGTATACACTGGATTGAAACATTCTATAATAAACCAAGAGCAGCAATCATCACTAACAACCTTATCTCACAAAATTTCACACTCCATCGAGGCACCAGACAAGGATGTCCACTCTCACCTTCACTATTTGCACTGTTTATCGAACCATTAGCAGCAGCAATACGACAAAATGACAACATCACTGGTATCTCCACAAATAAAATAATACATAAAATTAGCTCATACGCAGATGACATACTTTGATTCATACAAAACCCAGACAGATCAGTCAAAGAACTTATCAAGACCATCAATACATACTCCAATAGCTGTCAGAGTTATTCCACTTGAACCTCACACCATTACTAAAAACAATAGAAAATGACTTAAACGGATGGATGACACTACCACTTTCCATTATAGGACGCATAGCAACAATAAAGATGATGCTATTGCCAAGAATCAATTACTTATTTACAATGATCCCAATCCAACCTACAGTACAATGGTTTAACACATAACATAGTAATAATAATAATAATAATAATAATAATAACAACAAAATAACAAATTTATTGGAAAAATGAAAAGCCCAGAATAAAACTATCCACATCACAACAATCAAAACAACAAGGAGGTCTGAAGCATAAAATTTCCATCACTACTATTTAGCAAATCAGTTACAATACCTTATCAAATGGATCCACGCAACTTAAAACCACCACCCATGGCTTGACATTGAACATGCCAAAACATAGCAATCTCAGACATACCTTTCATCACTGACACAATCAAAAAACACAACTCCTTCAAAAACATCGCAATATCTACAACTCTAACAACTTGGTGGAAAATCAATGAAATAAAAAATACCACAATCTCACCCACCACACAAACACCCATATGGCACAATCCGGACTTCATTGCAAATAAATCACCTAACAGGCGCTAAATGGATAGAAAAAGGCATCACACACCTCCATCATATCTCTGACCATAACCCTCTGCTAACATTCCAACAGCTTATTGATATATATACAGTATTAGGGAAACAACAATTTTTAGAATACGTCCAATTAAAACATGAAATAAAGGCAAAACTAGACACCATAAACTTAGGACAACCACCGCTACTGGACGAGATCAATAAAATCGCAAAATCTAAGAAACCACTTCTAAAATTGTATAAACTTATATCCGATACTGACAATACATCATGTATCCCTATAAACAAATGGGAGGAAGACCTCAACATCCGCACTGATAACCACTTTTGGAATAAAATCTGTAATAACATCTTCTGCATGTCCAGGAACACTAACGTAAGACTAATACAGTATAAGATTATCCACAGAACACACATCACACAGCACAAGATGAATTTAATGGGATTAACTTAATCAGACAAATGCACTCATTGTACACTTAATACAACCGACATCTACCTCCACGCACTCTGGTCATGTCCACCAATACAACATTTCTGGCAACAAGTAACCACCACACTATCCCAATTTCTTGGCTTTACCATTCCGTTATCCCCCTCTCTATGTATACTTGGTGATCTAAATACAATTGATACATGTCCAAACCAAATCATAACACCGCTTCTTGTGGCCCTAACTATCGCCAAGAAAACAATACTACTAAACTGGAAAAACAGGAAAAAAGTCAATATCTCACAATGATTAGATCTACTAACACAACACATATCACTGGAAAAACTATTAGCTTTGCAAAAAAAAACAACTTCAACAATTCAATAAAATATATTCAACAACTCTCAGCACTGTCCTTTTGCCAGTCAGCTGATGCCACAATACAATACAATACAATACAATATAATACGGATTAAAAAGTAAACACAGTTGTGTAGCTAAGGGAAGGGAGGGGAAGGAAAAGAAAAAGGAAGAAAGCAAAAGAGAAAAATGGTTTTTAAAAAAGTGCATATGCATAGACATTTTTTTTGTTGTTTGTTGTTGTTTTGTCTTTAAATATCTTTATGTTCTTTATTGTTGTCCATACTATTGTTGTTGCTTTCTTACTTTCACATTTACTTTACATCAATCCAATGTCATTGCACTTATTGGTGAATAAAGGGTTAATAAAAACAAACAAACAAACAAAAACCCTTGTCGTTGTAATGGACACTTCAAACATAAAAGTTAACAAAGCAAAGATAGTTTGCTTCTTGGTACAACTCTCAGACCCGAAAATTAAAACTGGAAGAATCTTGTTTAGTCTGGGAAGACCCAGACCCTCCTCAATGCCAGAGCAAACTATTACTCAGCATTAATAGAAGAAAATAAGGTTTCTTTTCAGCACTATAGCCAGGCTGACTGAGTCACAGCTCTATTGAGCCTTGTATTCCTTTAGCCCTTAGTAGTGATGATTTTATGAGCTTTTTTAATGACAAAATTCTAACTATTAGAGGCAAAATTCATGACCTAAGATGGAAACAATCTGCCCTCAAACACAGCTGTAAGACCTAATATATCTCTAGATAGCTTCTCCCCAATTTCTCTTCAACAATTGACCTCAATGATGTCTTCATCTAAGTCATCAACGTGTCTCTTAGACCCCATCCCAAATAGGCTACTTAAGGAAGTCTTACCTTTAGTTAACACTCACATATTAGACATGATAACTCGGCCATTCTGGATGTCACTAACTCGGCTTCTTCTCCGGAGCCTTTGTGCTCCACTGTCTCTCTGGTTAACTCATATTGCAGCGGTGCCTGGATAGTGTGACGTGTGTGGTTGTGCTGCTGCCGATGTCCTGCCAGATGCCTCCTGCTGCTGGTGTTATCATTAGTCATACTTCTACTGTTATTATACACATATGACTATTGTCACACATGTATACTATCAGATATTAATATATTATTATTAATTATAATATTATTACTTTCATTAATGTTGTTGTAAGCTACTGTCATTACAGTCTGTCCTGCATCTCTCTCTCTGTCTCTGTCTCTGTCTCTGTCTCTGTCTCTCTCTCTGTCTCATTGTGTCATACGGTTTACTGTTAATTTATTATGTTGATCTGTTCTGTACGACATCTATTGCTCGTCTGTCTGTCCTGGAAGAGGGATCCCTCTTCCTGAGGTTTCTACCGTTTTTTTTTTCCCCGTTAAAGGGTTTTTTTGGGGGAGTTTTTCCTTATCCGCTGTGAGGGTCCAAAGGACAGAGGGATGTCGTATGCTGTAAAGCCCTGTGAGGCAAATTGTGATTTGTGATATTGGGCTTTATAAATAAAATTGATTGATTGATTGATGATAAATATATCTTTATTAACAGGCTATGTACCACAGTCCTTTAAGGTAGCTGTAATTAAATCTCCTCTAAAAAAGCCCATCCAGAAATCCATGGATCCAGAGGTGTTAGCCAACTATAGACCGATTTCTAATCTTCCCTTTCTTTCAAAGATCCTTGAGAAAGTAGTCGCAGACCAGCTGTGTGACTTTCTGTGCGATAATAATTTATTTGAGGAATTTCGGTCAGGATTTGGAGTGCATAATAGAACTGAGACAGCACTAGTTAAAATTACAAATGATCTTCTGATTGCTTCAGACAAAGGACTCGTCTCTGTACTTGTTTTATTAGATCTTAGTGCGGCATTTGACACAATTGACCATCAAATTCTGCTCCAGAGACTTGAACATTTAATTGGCCTAAAAGGTTCTGCACTAAGCTGGTTTAAATCTTATTTATCTGATTGTTTTCAGTTCGTTCATGTTCATGATGAATCATCTCTGCGTACCAGAGTTTGTTTTGGAGTTCCACAAGGTTCAATTCTGTTCACTTTATATATGCTTCCCTTAGGTAAATTTAATCAAATTCCCATTGCTATGCGGATGATACACAATTGTATTTATCTATAAAGCCAGCAGAACAGATCAATTAACTAAACTTCAAAAATGCCTTAAAGACATAAAAACCTGGATGAGCTCCAATTTCCTTACGTTAAATTCAGACAAAACTGAAGTTATTGTTCTTGGCCCCAAACACCTCAGAAATTCTTTGTCTGATGATATAGTTTTTCTGGATGGCATTGCTCTGGCCTCTAGCACTACTGTAAAAAACCTCTGAATTATATTTGATCAAGATTTGTCTTTTAATTCCCATTTAAAACAAACCTCACGGACTGTGTTTTATCATCTGCATAATATTGCGAAAATTAGACTTATCCTGGTGATGCAGATGCAGAAAAATTGGTCCACGCTTTTGTTACCTCTAGGCTGGATTACTGTAATTTCCTACTATCAGGTAGCTCTAATAAGTCTTTGAAAACTGTCCAGCTAATCCAGAACGCAGCAGCACGTGTGCTTACAGGAACTAAGAAACAAGATCACATTTCTCCTGTTTTAGCTTCTCTGCACTGGCTCCCTGTAAAATCCCGAATTGATTTGGGGGGACACTTGTTCATGTGCTACACTTTCACCTCGACAGAATGATTGAACGAATGAACGGTGGACGTGCTGACGTATTGTGGTAAACGAGTTGTGTCATTTCCGGTGTTTCTGTGACAGCGTCTCTGTACTGCTCTGGTGAATTCTACTAGCCTGCTTTCTCACTTCAGCTGCTTTAACGTTGCTTTAACATCTACTTCAAGTCTTAACCCACACTGGTTCTGTTTAAGCACTTAACATTATAGCTCTCCTCCTTTCTATGACTTTCTCGCTAATCTCTTAGCTGTTGTTTGCACGTTACTAGCCTTGGTAGCTACATTAGCTTTACAGTTAGCGATGGCTTCTCCCTCTGCTCTCTCTTGCTCGGTGTGCCAAATGTTCAGTTATGC
>NC_065515.1:45486560-45488791 GCF_006386435.1 Epinephelus moara | reverse complement strand
GATGGCTTAGTTACAACATGATTGAGCTAACTGGAGTAGTTTCATGTCGTATTTGACAACGGGAGGCTTTTAATAGATGACGTCCTGATGTTAGCTTTGCTGCTGCTGTTAGCTGTCCCTGTCAACTGATGCTTTCTAGACATCGTGATTTCCCAAAACTGAATAAATACCACACATAGCAACACAAAACTGCTTTGCTAGCTCAATCATGTTGTAACTAAGATATCCACTGGAAAAAATATTTTTTTCATGGACCGTTTATTGAGTTATTACAGACACCGCTAACAGCTAACGGTTAGGCCAGCTAATCTACGATAACCATGTTATTAATTACAAAACGTCACATCCCGCCTTGAGTGTATCCAATCAGCACCAAATAATCCCCAAGCCCAGCCAGGAGTTTCTCGGGGCCGTTCTGAGTACCTTCTCCGAGGCAGGGACTTGTTTAGCCCCTGTAAAAGTTCCGTAACTCTGTCCTTCGGGGGTGGTTCCTGCGGTGGAGACACGCAACAACGGCCCAGCCCCATAAAATTACCCCGAAGTTCCTGCGGTGGAAACGGGCCTATAGGCCTAGTCTGCCGGGTGACCTCCTATAATACACCTCCTATAATACATAGAGCACCTTCTCTCCTTTGCTAACACTCACGTCCTCTTACTGCATGACACTAACTCGGCTTCTTCTCTGCAGCCTTTGTGCTCCACTGTCTGACAGGTTAACTCATATCGCAGAGGTGCCTGGATGGTGTGACGTGTGTGGTTTTGCTGCGACCGTGGTCCTGCCCAATGCCTCCTACTGCTGCTGGTATTATTAGTCATACTTCTACTATTATTATACACAGACGATTATTGTCACATACATATCATATATTAATATAAACCAACAACATATTGTACTACAATAGCCGTAATTATTATTATAATATTAGTACTTAAATTAATGTTGTTGTAAGCTAGTGTCACTACTGTCTGTCCTGCATCTCTCTCTGTCTTTCTTCATGTATCATTTTGTATATGGATTACAGTTAATTTATTATGTTGATCTGTTCTGTACGACATCTGTTGCACATCTGTCTGTCCCGGAAGAGGGATCCCTCCTCAGTTGCTCTTCCTCAGGTTTCTACCATTTTTTTTCCTCAAAAAGGTTTTTTTTGGGGGAGTTTTTCCTTATCGGCTGTGAGGGTCCAAAGGACAGAGGGATGTCTTATGCTGTAAAGCCCTGTGAGGCAAATCGTTATTTGTGATATTGGGCTTTGTAAATAAATTGAATTGATTGATTGATGGATGCTGTCATTCAGTTAACGGTATACCTGCATGTGAAGTGTTTGGCTCACGCTTAATCTGGCCTCGCAGAGTGCATTAAATCTGCCAAAACTTCAGTTTGTCAGGTGTATGCAGCATTTCTGACAGGTTTTATGACAGTGTTGGTTAGTCTCTCTGCTTTGCATTATATTTTGATGTAATAAAAATGATTGAAGTCAGATGAACAGACTGAAAACTTTATCTTATGAGTTATAACTGATGTTGACAAAGTGTTCCTTGTGGGAAATAATTTGCAGTTGGAAAAAAGGTGAATAATCGCAATATATCACAATAGATTTTAGCAAAATATTCGCAAATTGCAGCATCACAATAATACTGTATCATGACCTGAGTATCATGATAATATTGTATCATGGGTCCTCTCAGTTTTGTCTGAATTTAACATCAGGAAATTGGTGCTCATCCAGGTTTTTATGTCTTTAAGGCAATTATGAAGTTTAGTTAATTGATTACTTTCTTCTGGCTTCATAGATAAATACAACTGTGTATCATCCGCATAACAATGGAAATTTACAGAGTGATTTCTAATGATGTTACCTAAAGGAAGCATATATAGAGTAAATAGGATTGGTCTGAGCACAGAACCTTGCGGAACTCCAAAACAAACTTTAGTACGTAAGGATGAATCATTATGAATGTGAACAAACTGAAAACGATCAGATAAATAAGATTTAAAGCAGCTTAGTGCAGAACCTTTTAGGCCAATTAGGTGTTCCAGTCTCTATAGCAGAATTTGATGGTCAATTGTGTCAAACGCTGCACTAAGATCTAATAAAACAAGTACAGAGATGAGTCCTTTGTCTGAAGCAATCAGAAGGTCATTTGTAATTTTAACTAGTGCTGTCTCAGTGCTATGATGCACTCTAAATCCTGACTGAAATTCCTCAAATAAATTATTATCATGGAGAAAA
>NC_065515.1:45484536-45485392 GCF_006386435.1 Epinephelus moara | reverse complement strand
ATAAAATAAAAGAGGGAGACAGGTTTTTCCTATTTTATCTTATTTTGTTTTATTTCTCCCTCTCCTCTCGCTAGAAGCGTCGGACCTCCCGCCTCCCGCGGGACACACACACACACACACACACAAACACACGGAAAACCGGACATTATCATCAGTTTATAAAACCCCCCCCAGATGCCCCGGACGGGACGTGAAAAGTGGACATGTCCGGGCAAAAGAGGACGTTTGGTCAGAAAAGTGGACATGTCCGGGCAAAAGAGGACGTTTGGTCAGCCTAGGCTTAACTATACAAACCAATGAGCAGTGATAACTAACATGTCTTTGGGGTCATCGGGTGGGAACCTCCTTTCACCAGTGTTTCGTCTAGTTGGTCCCATGACACCTCCAGGAGGCTAGACAGTGATTTCTAGCGTCCCAGAGACACTCCCCTAATGCCAGGCCTCACTGCTCCCCTCCCTGCACCAACCCAGTAACCTCCTTTACCTTACTAACGCATGGCTTTCTCAGCCCAAACAGCACTGCCACCTTCAACCAAACCCAGGCTCCGTACATGCGAGCTCTAGGTAGAAGCAGGGCTGATACTACCTTTCCTAGCACATTCACCACACTCTATTTCACACGCTACATAGCATAACTACAATATAAGCTAAAGTTAAAGGAGCTAAATAAACTTACAGGATCAGCAAACACACTCACCTTGCCGCATGGCCTCAAACAAATGGATTCAAATAGGCCACTCCCACACTTAAATAACCTTCCTCTTCCTGGACTTCCTCCTTACTTACACATGGCTTTCTCAGCCCAAACAGCACTGCAAACTTTCACCAAACCCAGGCTCCGTACATGCGAGCTCCAG
>NC_065515.1:45482374-45484036 GCF_006386435.1 Epinephelus moara | reverse complement strand
TGGAGTCTAATAATGAGATAAACACGGTAGCCAGAGAGTCATTATCAACGTCGACATGAATGTTAAAATCGCCTACAATAATAACTTTATCTGATTTAAGAACTAAACCGGATAAAAACTCTGAGAATTCAGAAACAAATTCAGAATACGGGCCAGGAGCACGGTACTGTTACAAACAATGGTGGAGATCCAAGTGCAGGACACGGAGAGGGGTGGTGTTGATATAAGGTCTTTTATTGTAGAGGGGGGTATTGGATGGAGGGCTGATGGCAAGGGCAAGGAGATCCACAGTAGATGAAGGCAGCAGTGGTGTGGAGAGGCGGACGTGCAGGTAAGTGGCTGGCAGCTGGATGAGCAGGTGATGGATCTGCAGCAGAGGAGTAAATTAAGTTAAACACTGAAAAGTCACAGAGAAGCAAAGCTTTAGAACACTATAGATTTGGCCTGAACCGTACTACCGCAGCAGTGAAACAACAATCTGGCGATGAGCGGCTGGAAAACTGGGGTAGATATACTGCAGGGCTGATGAGCTGATGGATTGCAGGTGACTGGCTTGGAACAGGTGTGTCAGATCAGCAGTGACCAGGGAGCCGGAAGCAGAGGAGCGCCACGCCCACCACACAGACACAGACACACAGAGAAACGGACAGAGGAGCACAGGGGACACAAGGGTAGGGGAAACACAAGGAAAAAACTGGAGGCCAGGCTGTGGCTGCAACAGGTACACTATAACAAATAAAAGTGGCTGCGAGGTTTTCCAGGTCGGATGTAAAAGACTAAGAACGAGGCTTTCAAATGAATTATAATCTAGTTTAGGTTCAGGGCTGATTAACAGACTAGAGTTAAAAATGGCTGCAACTCCCCCTCCTTGGCCGCTGCCTCGAGGAATGTGGGTATTATTATGACTGGGAGGAGTGGATTCATTTAGACTAACATATTCATCTGGACATAGCCAGGTTTTGGTGAGACTGAGTAAATCAATATGATTATCTGAAATTAATTCGTTTACTAACACTGCTTTAGACGATAGAGACCAGGGCCCGCATTCACAAAGAATCCTAAGACTAAAAGTAGCTCTTAGTGACGTCATTCTAAGAAAAAATCTTAGAATTCCTCGAATTCTAAGATTTGTCTTAGAATTTTCCCTTGGTAAGATAAAAGTTATTCACAAAGCATCTTAGGCCTTAAGAGAGCTCCTAAGTTGAAAAACTGTTAAGAGGAGGGAGGAGGACTTTTAAGAAGCCTAAGAGTGTCTTAAACAGAGAAGATGGTGGAAAGACAGAGGAGAGATATTCTCCGTATATTGAACGACAGTGATTTAATAAGACGCTACCGGCTTGATCGTGCAGGGATAATGTTTGTGGTTGACCTCATCAGGGATGAGCTTACTTTTCCCACCCAGCGTAGTAACGCAATAACGCCCGCTTTGGATTGCAGCATGTACCAGCGCTTCTCACACTCATCACTTGTGTGGAAAAGGAGAGGGAACGACGCATTGATTTGTCGGGCAATGCGCTCCCAAGTCTGCCTCTTCCCTTGTGCTGTGATCCCGGGACCGAATTTCCCTCTTAAAACTCCTTTGTTCTCCTCCACGAGCTGTGCCAACAGCAGGCACTGCTCTTCTGTCCAGTTCGGCTTTCTCGTTCTTTTTTTCTCCATTTC
>NC_065515.1:45458245-45480732 GCF_006386435.1 Epinephelus moara | reverse complement strand
TTTTCTAAATGCTGCGCACGTGTTGTCAAATTGATGAAAATGTTTTCTAAATTTGCTTGTGTTTTGTCTTTTTGCATGTGTTTTCTTAAGTTGCAGTGCTGTGACCTTTCAGGGCCACCGTAGCTAAGAGATTAGCAGGGAAGTCGTAAAAAGGAGGAGAGCTATAAGTGCTTAAACAGAACTAGTGTGGGTTAAGACTTGAAGTAGATGTTAAAGCAACTGAAGTGAGAAAGCAGAAAGCAGGCTAGTAGAATTCACTAGAGCAGTACAGAGACGCTGTCACAGAAACATTGAAAATGACACAACTCGCTTACCGCAATACGTCAGCACGTCAGCTTAATGATGGCTCAGTTCCATTAAGTGTCCAAATAAGCTTTTCCAGTAAGCATGAACAATACCATGGCCACCCCTGAGTGGAATGCAGTCATCATTAAGACACCTGTGCCTTTACTACTGTCACATGTCAAAATGTGTGCCATGAACAAGGTCTATGAAGATAGAAACTGTTAAATAACAACTACACAAATATAATGAAGACTGGAATAAGTGTTATTTTTTTCACAGGAAATCTGTGCTCAACATGTATATTTGACTAAATGCAGACATGTCAGATTTGCTCCAGGTTAAAGAAACTGATGGTCTGTGCAAATATTACACAACAATGCAACAGTACATGCAAAAAAGGCTCGTGGCTCATGATTGCAATGCAAGTTGTAAACAGTTGCATTGAACATACACAGTATATATACACAAAATACAGTACATAACAACCAGCAGCCTTGGTTTGAAAAAGATTACTTTCAATACGGTATTTGTAGCCCTCTGATTCAAGTCTAGACAGCAAATAGAAGTTTATGCTGCTGATGTGCTGCCTGCATGTTAAAGGAGATGCTGAGCAGTCTGAGCAAAGGCAGTAAAAGTGTCCTGTCAGCAGCATGTTACTCCCTTCTTAGCTCCTGACAGATGAGTCATAATTCACATGGCCACTGGTGCTCTTTGTCCAATAAATGTAGACACACATTTATTGGTATTAAAACGAATTGCTGATGTAATCTTTTTCCATGGGTGGACAGATTTAGAAGAATCCAATATCATTTTTAATTTACCTAATACAAAATGGCATCTAAAGAGGATATTCTTATACATACATATCAAAATGTATGAGTATCCAGCCATCATTTTTAAATATCTTACCTCTAAATATAGAAACCCTTGTGAAATCCATGCAGTCAAATTGTGAGCTGTAGCCACCAGCCATTTCCTAAGAAGAGCTTCAGGTGTCCATGTTTGTGTTTTTGTACCATTCAGTGAATATCAGCATGATGAGAAAGTTCATCTATTTTACGTGTGGACACAGCGCATTTTCTAGCCTCAGTATGTGGTCTGAGACCACAGTGGAGATAAATATCAATAAGGTTGAACTATACTAAACAAACATGTATAAGCAACACTTTCAAAAATGTATATGCAACACTTTTCGGTGTAAGCAAGCACTTCTCTTTTCCAAAATAATCAATCCTCAATCCTTGGCACACCAAGATGAACAACTCTGGTGGACATTTCTGCAGTCAGCATCACAATGGCACACTCCCTCAAAACTTTTGGCCTCTCTCTTATTGTGTTGTGTGATCAAACTGCACATTTTAGTGTGACCTTTTACCATCCCAAGGCACACCTGTGTTGAAATGATAATGTTAAATCAGCATCTTGATATGCAACGGGATGGATTATCATGGAAAAGAAGAAGTGGTCACTAACACAAATTTTGACTAATAGAAAAATTGGAGGGAAACATATCTATTAAAGGCATAAAGGCATAAAGAAAGCCTAAGATCTTTAACTTAACCCTGTAAAAATGGGAGCAAAAACAAAAGGGTTGTGTTTAAAAAACAGCAGAAATGTCTGAACAGTTAAATATTCTGCCATCCAGTAGCTCTCCCTTTAATATCTCTGGGGATATTAGGGACAATGTGGGCAATGTTGAAAATCACTCAGCAGGACTGGGCGTTGGCACGGTTGAATTTTTTGCATCAATGTGATGCAGTACCTTGACTTTTCAGGTATTATTTCAATGGAGTAGCCAAAGTCTGACATAAGCATCTGGTTATGTTATCCATCAATGATTTCTTAATTGAATTTCCCGGGTATACACTATATCACAATTTCAAATGACTCTTCTGTGATAAAAGATTGGATCTATACTGCACATCCCTAATTACCAGCCTTTATTTTATGTCAACAGAAGTGCTAATGCTAGTGAACTTCAAATTAAGGACCACATTTCCCATGATCCTCTGCCAGTCCCTGCACTGATGGACTTGTACTGTAATGATACCACTATCTGACATGTATGTAGTAAGTGTCAGTAAAGTATCAAAGAAGACTAACATCTCAGATACATACTATGTAGCTTATTTTTATACTGCAGCATGAGAAATTCTGAGTGTTCATTTCTGCTTAGTTTGTTGACTTGTTTCGTTGTTTTTGAAGTGAATCTGTTCTGGGTTTGACAAACAGTTGAGTTCAGTCCACGAGTTCCTGTTTTATTTGGATGAGGGTCGGGGGATGTTGGCTGCCTCGGCCTTCCCTCCGTAGAATGTATTCACTAAATTGCGAAGAGTCCACTCCACCGCCACATGAACCTGTGATCCAGAATCCTCTCTGCTGTAACCGCTCCAACACCTGCAGTCACACACAAACCAAACAACAGCAATACAAGATTGAGGTTTGACATGGAAACATTTTCTCCTGTGGAGTGCTGAAGTTGAAAGCGCTGCTGGGAAAAAAAGCTTGAGCTCATTCAACATTTTATGGATCAATTTGAAGTCACTATTACCCCTTTTTCACCAAATTAGCTCTGGTTCTTGAACTAATTCCATTCTGGATTCTTGGAACCCTTATTCTATGTAGGGAACCAGCCTGCTTTTCCACCAGCTTTTAGCAGAACCATTGTAATTAAGAATGTGTCCTCAAATAAGGGTGTTGCACAATGCACAAAGGAAATAATAATTATAATAGATAATTACTGCCTTATTATTGTTGAAAAATGACTCAAACAGCAACCCTCTTTAAGGTTGGTGAGCCTTCAAGCCTCAATAACTACAGGCCAATTTCAAACCTGTCACCCCTCGCCAAGGTTCTGGAAAGCCTGGTTAGTTATAAATTGAAGGACTTACATAGTAATTTTATTTTATCATGTTATCAATCTGGTTTTAGAAAATCCCACAGTACAGTCACAGCAGCTACAAAAGTTGTAAATGATATTATTATGGCCCTAGATAAAAAACAATACTGTGCTTCTCTTTTTATTGATTTTTCTAAGGCCTTCGATACTGTGGACCATGATATTATGAGGCATAGGTTGGTTGTCGGATTCAGCTGTGGCCTGGTTCTCTAATTACCTTTCAGACAGGTCTCAATGTGTTAAAGTTGATGGTTTTTCCTCTGATATCTCGGCTGTCCACAAGGGGCTGCCACAAGGCTCCATCTTAGGTCCACTGTTATTTACTATCTATATAAATGATTTGGGTTAAAGTGTCCAAAATCCAAATTTCCATTTTTATGCCGATGACACTGTCATCTATTGTTGTGCAGAGACCTTACAAAAGGCCGTGGAGTACTTGAAAGCTGCTTTTAAGGAAATTGAAGCCCAGCTCCTGCAATTAAGACTTGTGCTTAATGCAGATAAAACAAAAATGATGATCTTTACTAAATCAAAAGAAAAAGCCAACTGTCTTACTGCTGTGCACACATACCAAGGTGTTCCTATTGAGATTGTTATTAATTTTAAATACCTGGGCTTCATTTTAGATGATAACTTGTCTTTTAAACCACACATTGAAAATTTGGTCAAGAAACTAAAGGTAAGGCTAGGCTTCTATTTTCAAAATAAATCGTGTTTTTCTTTTATCTCCAAAAAGAAGCTTGTTGCTGCAACGTTTCTGCCGTTGCTAGACTATGGTGATGTATTGTATATGCCTGTTCCACTTCACTGCTCATGCTGGACACTACTTATCATGGTGTATTGAGATTTATTACTTGCTGTAAATCACACACCCATCACTGTACTCTGTATGCTAAGGTAGGTTGGCTGTCCTTGTCTGCTCGTAGGCTTCTCCACTGGTACATCTTTATCTTTAAAGCAATCATTGGACTACTACCTTCATACCTCTGTACATACCTCACTTTCACACACAATCCATCTTACAGCTTACGATCCCAGGACTGTCTATCTGCCTCAGTTCCCAGAGCTCGCACTGAGTTTGGGAAGAGGGCATTCATGTACTCTGCTCCCTCAGCCTGGAACGGACTTCAAAAAACTCTGAAGCTACAGAGCTTCATTTCAATTAATGATTTTAAAAACTTGAGTCACAGACTTTTTAATGGCTGAGATGGGAGTATGCAAATGCTTTGGTGCCTAATAGAGATTTATTATTGCATTGATTGTGTATATTGATCATTGTATATTGTTTTATGGTGTGTATTGTGCTGTACACTAATCTGACCTTCCTTCCTCGGAGTCCCTATAACCCCAATCCAAGTAAACATATTTTGCCTCTAACCTGACCTTAACTGTCTCACATTCCCAGGGGTTAATGCAAGAAAAAATTTTGTGCCTGAAATGTGGAGCACGGAAGATTTGTGTGCCTGAAATCTTTTCCGGAGCAGGGGGCTTGGTGTTGCGGTCACAAAATGAAGAAATAGAAATGTATGTGTTGCAACGTGTTTATTATCAAAAAGAACAAAAAGATTATAGCTTTAGTACTTTTCAGATTAAACTTTTATAGCATAATGAGTTTATAAATAAAGATTAAACTTTCAGTGGTCACCAGACTTTTTGACTTATAGCTCCTACATCTCTTTTTTGCCTTGGTGCTATTTATTTTTAGAAGCTAAATCATAGGCTGTTTGCAAAATTGTATCGCGCTTGATGTGAATTAAACAGGCAGTTACGTCGAAATTTTGCCTCTGGGCAAGCATGTCATCATTGAAATGGATCATATAATGTTGTGGTGGTGACTTTAAAACTTTGCAACTTTCATTTCTGTCTGGTTTCTGTTACCTTACCTTCAAAATTACCGCTGGCTTACCGGAGCCTCTCCCGCTCCGTCTGTGCTCTGTGTCTCAATGTGACATGATGTGAAAGCATGCACAGTGTTGATTGGCTATCACTTGTGCCGTGTAACCAATCAGAGGGGGCTGTAGGCGGGACATTGTTACAAAGCCCAGTGCAGTGGGGACTGCAGGCAGAGAGGGCGACGATTGTATTAGAGCCAAAGGAGGTTGGTAGGACAGGAGTTTTAAAATACATTTATTTGATCGTTTATCGATGAAAAAACGTCCGATGTCGATTATGGTAAACAGTAGGTTGTGTTAACTCGCACACTGTGCGCCTAAATCATTTTCCCGGCTCACACATATATATATTTTTAGGGGCAAATGCGAGTGAAATGCTCGTACTGCAGAGCACTTCTGCCCGTTCCGGACAGAAACATCACCATGCTGGAAATCCGGCGCTGTGCCGGAGAACCTTAACCCCTGCATTCCTATGCACCCATTGTCCCCCTGCCAGCACAGAAGATCTATTCAATCAGCACAGTTTAACTGTGTCACAGTAAAGTGACCTTTTGACCTTTTGGATATAAAATGCCATCACGTCATTATTTTATCCTATCAGACATTGTGTCAAGTTTAGTCATAATTAGGAAATGAATTCTTGAGTTATCTTTTGTGAGGTCACACTGACCTTGACCTTTGACCTTCGACCACAAAATTCTAATCAGTTTATTCTTCAGCCCAAGTGGATGCTTATGTCAAATTTAAAGAAATTCCTAAACCCAAAATCCAATGAGCATGTTTAAAAAAAACTGTGAAAAGGCAACTCATCCCAAATTATTACATTTCCAATTCAGGAAGGACAAAATGCTAACAATTCACTGATTTATTTGCCTCACATCACCATAGAAAACACTTCAAAACCTTCCTCAGAGCATTTAAAGCACACAGGCTCAACTCGGTAACCCACAGTGCTGGAGTAAACACACTGCTGGGAATAATGTGAGCCACATACATGAGTGAAATGTCAGTATTTTGTCTTGCCAGACCTGGAAATTTGGGATATGCTACCTTTTCACATTTTTATGCCTTCGCGCCAACGATAGCCATGGCTGGAGGCATTATGTTTTTGGGTTTTCTGTCTGTCTGTCTGTCTGTCTGTCCATCCGTCCGTCCCTTTATCATGAATGCAGTATGTCAAGAACACCTTGAGGGGATTACTTTAAATTTGGCTCTAACATCTACTTGAACTCTGCAATGAACTGATTAGATAGGCCTATTTCACAAAAAGTTCCCGTCACTACTTTCCTGAGGTTTTACTGTTTGAACTGCTACTATGAGAAAATGTGCCTGGACAGCGCATTTTCTCCCAGTCATTATAGTCATATCTTTGCCCAGAGTTGCAAGTGCAGATGTTGTTCGTCTTGTTGAAAAATTTCAGGGAGATGTAAAAACCTATGTGTTCGTGTGTTTGTACATGTCAAGTCTCAAATATAACTGCAGGGAAAGTGATGATTAGGGCCAGATGCGGAGGAGCCACATCAGCTTGAGGTAAATACATGTAATATTACATAGCTAAGATTAAATTGCTTTCCTGCTAATTGTCTGTGTCCATACCAACAGCATGTATAGTTTTATAATACCAACAGCACATGCTGGCATTATGTAGAATGATGTATGTGATGTAGCTTACTATATAACAGCAATTAAACGCCAAATCCCCTTTGCTAGCCGGGTGTGGATAAATACGTATGTCTTAATTAGTCATGGTTCTGGTGCAAAGCAGATTATCAGCATAGAAATTATTTGGACAAAAAACCATGGGGAACAAAGTATAATTCATTCAGATTTACCGGCACGATAGTGCTTAACAAGAGAGGGGAAGAAAAAGTGGCGACCCCATACCTTTTTCATAAAGTCCAAGTACGTGTTAAGTCTGCAAGGATCCGCTGTTAAAAAGAAATTAATCCAAGTTGTGTTGCCTGTTTTAAGAGGATAAAGAAAAGTGTTGTGTCCACAAATGGTAAATGGACCTGCATTTGTATAGGGCTTTTCTAGTCATCCGACCACTCAAAGCGCTTTTTACACTACGAGTCACATTCACCCAGTCACACACACATTCATACACTGGTGGCCGAGACTACCATACAAGGTGCCATACATGCTACTCAGTTTTTTTTTAAGTCACTCACACACCGATAGAACAGCCATCGGGAGCAATTTGGGGTTCAGTATCTTGCTCAAAGATACTTTGGCATGCAGACAGAAGGAGCCGGGGATCGAACTGCTGATCTTCTGATTGGTGGACAACCCGTTCTACCTCTGAGCCATGGCCACCCCGTGGATACTTTAGTCCTTAAAACTACCGTCAGCTCTTTTTTTCTCCATATCTCTCTCTCCATGCGCAGTCTGTTAATTAAATAATTGATTCATGATTCATGTTTTTAAAACGTCTACGTTTTATACAAGTAATATTCATTCTGGTTAAAATTTACAATTTAATAGTATTTCATCTTTGCTTAGCAAGAGTTTTGTGTAAAAGCAATTAAAAGCCCATCCCATACAAATACCTGTCCACAAATATACACAAGTGGTTCAATGATTGAAGCAAATAAAAGCCCTGGCTGTTAATTAATTTTACAGCACAATAAAAGGGATGCATTAGATTCATAAATTCGTTCATTAATGTGATGCTTCCACTAAACTCACCTTATCTCCCTAGGTCTTATATCTGTTCTGTTGTTATATTTGTTATTTATATTTGCATGTATAAATTTACCAGGTAAGCTACTTTTGCCGCTTCACTGGCGTAATGAATTGGCTGAGCACTGAAAGCTAACTGGCACTGGGTTAGAAATTGTCAGCAAGTATTAGGGTCTCCAGAATATTTTGCTGGTGGAGGAATGTTTGGTTCAGGGCCGGAAACAGGAGGGACTGGCTGGTCAGTTGAGGCTGGCTGTGGGCTAGGAGCTTGAGGTGGGGTGGCTGGAGCTGAAGCTAAACGTTCATTGAGTGTAGCAATTGCTGAACTGACCTCCTGCAGCTGCTCTGAGAGACGCTTTAGGGTCACCTCATGATGGCCTAAATGCTGGCCTTGCAGGGCAATAGCGTGTCTCAAAGCCTCATTCTCTGCAGAGTCCATTATTGGACAGATTGTACTGTAACAGGTTTTGAATGGTGGACTCCAAGGCAGAGAGAAGAGACGGAGCGCAGTGGAGATCCAGGTGAGGGCAGAGTGGATAGTTGGGCAGGTATGGCAGGAGTAACTGGGTTGCCGACTGGACAGAGGACTGGTGTTGGAGACCGGAGCTGGACATGAACTGAGGCAGAAGAGAGAAGTAGTTATTCCTCACAAAAAACATGCAGGACAAAAATGCACAATGAAATGGCTGGAGAGAGACTTACAGCATGAACTGAGTCTACAGTCTGGCGAGGTCTGGCTGTTTGAGGCAGGTTCTTATAGTGAGCAGATGATGAGTGATGAATGACAGCTGAGTAGGCTGGAGGCCCAGCTCCTGCACACCAGACACCATTCCAACTTTGTACTGCAACTGCTGCACAGCATTTCTATCTGGATTTATAAAGTTAATCTTATCTTATCATAGCATGTGCATCTTTATTGTGCAATAAACAACTTTACGTACAGTTGTGAAATATATGACAACTTTGACTTTCTTCAGATCACCTTTGAAACTACGAATACACCCCCTGAGATGACAGCATATACATGCTCTTGTGTTTGCTGGAAAATGTTTGTGCAACTACTTGGTTGCATTACTTTACCAGACAGCCCATTTTAGCACTCTGGGAACCAAAAATGTTCCAGCTGCTCTTGCTTGCACAAGCAAACAGCAAGCTTGTCACAGGCCCTGCACCCAGGTAAAAAGAAAAAGAAAAAGAAAAAATAACTCAGTCTTTATTCCTTTTAATTTGATAACAGTCACCAACAAAAACTAATTTAAAAGGCCATGACATTTGGAAAACAGTTAACAATCTTGTGCAAAATGTGACATATTCTGTCAGGGCATAGCTCCAGAACCAGTGGATGAGCTTGTAGTATGAAAGCCTAAATCCTCTGGCAGTAACTGTGCAGTCTACGCTGTACAAAGCCTTATGGAGGTAATTTTAATAGCCAAATACTAATAAAAATACATCTTCACATAAGGTTACAAGAAATATACAGAGACACAAAGACATGATTATGTTGTTGTTGTTGTTGTTGACAGTGATGTATTTGCTGGAGTAGCATCCCACATTCCTCTTCGACCACAGCAAAGATTGTTGATGGAATGTCTGCTCTCACTATGGTGGAATCAAAATTTGGAGCTGTCCCAAAGGGTTCACTCTTATCATATCAGTGTCCAGCTGTGTTGCCCAAGGATGTACTTCACCATCCAAACTTTTCTAAATTTCCCTCACTACCTTTCTCACATTACACCCTCTTCCAACACACCATTTTGTTCCTGGTTGCTGGGCTGAACAAGTGCATATGCAGAGTTTAGAGGTGTCACCTGAAATGTCAGGGATAACTGAAGAGGGAACACAGGATCGATTCAACAGCCCACTCTGGGTTAGCATGCGTCACCCTAGGCTTACTGCAAGTAAGTTTTATGAGGTAGGTCATGTGAGGTCAGAGTCCAGTGCAGAAGCATTCACACACAAGAATTTTTAAGGGTGCCCCGCAGACCATGGCCATGTGTAGATGAGTGGAACTTGAGCAACAGGTTCTTTGGTGCTATGCAGAGACATTTTATGTTAATGTTTTTCCATGTGGTCTTGTCATCCGCCCCAATGCTCCACACCTTGGCAAAGTGGTGAACCCAAGTGAGGACCCTCCCTATGGCCTAGTTGAGGTCAAGTGCCCTGATGAAGAAGACATAGGAGAGGCATCACAATTCGAGTTTGTTCAGGGTCAATTTAAACTGAAGAAAAAGCACACCTACCACTGGCAAATCCAGGGTCAGCTCACAATCACTGGCTTAGCTTGGTGTGATCTGGTGACAGATACCAGGACTGACTTCACAGTGGAGAGCATGTGGAGAGATGATGAGCTCATGAAAGAAATCATGGCCAAGGTTGATGACTTCTACTTCGACTTACATTCATGTTTTGCTAGGCAGCAAAAAGTGACAACAAAAAGTGACATACTGACAGTGGAGGAAAAAAGATTAAGATTTGGTACAATTCATTTTAATTAAACTACAAATGCAAAAATTGAATACTCCACTACAAGTATAAGTCTCGAGTTCAAGAGTCTACTGAGGTGAAAGTACAGAAACATTATTTGGAGATAAAAGTACCCATTCCATATAAAATGGCAACTATGACTGGTATATTATGTTTTTACACAGGAAACAATGTGGCGGCCAGCTGGTAGCAAACAATCTTGTATGACCGCTGCACAGTAAGTTAAAATATGTTTCTGAAAACAACTGAGGCGAGAAATAGGCAATGCAGTGACAGAATCTTGGTTCATATTTGATCAGCACTGTGTAGTTTTACAGTTCAATCTAATTTTTTAACAGTATGGCGGCCAGCTGGTAACAATCTACATTAAAGAGTAACTTAAAATATGATTTTGATGATATCTGAAAAGAGTAACAGAATTTGGTTCATATTTGACCAGCACTGCCTAGTTTTACTGATCGATCTCAGTTCTGTCTAGGTTTGAGAGAGCAAGAGAGAGAGGCTCTATCTCACTCTATCTGTATCTATACTCTTTGTATCCGTGGTGGTGGGCATATGAAAATGCAAAGGTACAATCAGTAGTTCAAGCAAAAGCCCCAGAGCCAGCAAAAATTTAGAGCTAAGAGATAAGCAGGGAGATCTGGGTGCTGGTAAGATGGAGGGAAGTTTAGCACAGTTCATTTACACATGCTACCCACATTGTTATGATACAGAGCTGGTTAGAAATCAGCAAAGTATCCCTTTAAATATTCTTAAGCCTATCGTAAGTTTTTAAAGAAAAATCTCAACGTTATTTATAACTACAGCTGTTAAAATTTAAGAGTAAAAAGTACAATATTTGCCTTTGAAATGTGGTTGAGTACAAGTCTTAGGAAACATGCTGCGGAGAAACTGGATTAAGGTACAGGTACCCCCAAAACTGTACCTGAGTACAGTTTTAAAGTAAATGTATTTAATTAATTTCCACCACTGCAAACTAATGAATGAAGATCTACTGTTTTGATCTACTGAAGTATGAAATCTATTAAATAACTATGTGTTTGTTTTTCTATAAATGTAGTAGTGTAAGGGTAAATTAATTGCTGAATTTGGTTGTAAATTAAATCTATTGTGCACTGTGGTTCAATATAGGATTTTTGAAACTGTTACAGTTCTTTCTACATTATTAAGAAAAACATAATTATTTCAAATCAATGAAGACATATAGCATGGGTTAAAGGACCTCATGTGTTCAGATCCTGAGAGTGGATGTTACAAGCCATAAAGCCGATGGGTATGTTCAAGAAAACATGGTTTCACCTAGCGGTGCTTACTAAATATTAATGATATTTGTTCATGCTCTGTGATACTTATCTTGGCCCTGCTGCAGAAAGCTACCTGTGCAGCTGCCTTGTTAGCAGCTTTCCTCCTGCCAGGCTGCAAGAGAAAAGGCCTGGAGTTCATAGCTGTAAGAGAAGGTCAACTTCCAAAGACAATGGATGGGCACCCTGGCTAATGTAATTCTCAATCTGGCCTCCAGACAGAGACCAGGTTCCTGGAAAGACACAGAAAGCAGCATGCCACCGGGAAACTTAGTCCTCTGTATTTTTCTTAAACTGCTTTGTTAAAAGCAATATATTACTATACATGCTTTGAAATATCTGGAGGGAAAATGTTTCACTGCTGGTGATTTGGCAGACTAAGACGACTAAGACAAATCCCACCAACCAACATTTTGTGTGATGTACTGGCAGCCTAGCAGGTCATGGTCTGTGTCAGGCGGGATCTCTGGCTCCACAGTAGGTACCAGGCCATTCTGGAGGAGAACATTAAAATCAATTCAAAATTAATAACCGTCTGAGATCCTGATAACACGCCTCCACTTGGCAAATCCCAACCATACCTCTTATACTGGGTACAGTGCTTCGAGAGCCTATTGAGACCTGTAGAAAAATAAGTCACAGGATGTTTGTATGCTGTGGTGGTTGTGCTCATTCTGCATTATGTTGCTAAAATGTGCAGAGAATTGTAAAGATTTCTCGATAAAGAAGGCTTGCGCTTGCATGTTTTCAATTAGAATGTAAATATAATCCATTTTCACCTTGTGTCGTGGTCTCTCCATCTGTTCCATTGCGACCAGCTGTGCCTTTGTTCACCTGGAGCAAGAAAACCACAACACACCCAGTAACGTAAAGGGGTCAACACAAGGAGCACCTGAAGAAGTGTGCATTCAACTAGGCTCAGTTGCCACTCTCCTTGATGCCGACAACAATGTCCTTATCCATGACAATTTGTGAGAACAGCTTGATGCTGTCTGATTTGTGATAGAGTGTCTTACGTCAGAAGATGCCCCGACCCACGCAGTTGGAGACTGACGTGTCAGAGGGAAGGAGGTGGTTACTGACACAGCAATGGTTCTTCTTGTCCTCCACGTTGATTTTCTGGAGACACTTCCCAATGGTTCCTTGATAGAAGAAATCATTTCAATTTCATACTCTGCAGTCACCTCTGATTATAGACTATAAACTAGAGATGCATTGATGCACATGGTTCGCAGCTAAATAGATTGACAAAATAATCTGCTGATAGTAATGTTGTCCATATAACCCTGATTAGTAATAGGTCACTAAGAGTAGGTGAAGTGCTAAAGTACAAAAATACATTAAGATAATGCATTTTATCACAGTTGTATGAGGGTGAAATTAATAGAGGAAATATTTACCTGGCGAGAGATGGAGAGGATCCCATTTTTTTGAATGCCTGGAGCACTTTAAGTACGTGTTTCTGTTGAGGAAAATAAGAACAGTTGTTACCACTCAGTTACACAAAATGGAAAGACATAATTTTAAGAGGAGCTGTGTGTTACTGACTAATGATGAGAAGGGCTGTGTGTTACTGACTGATGAGGAGGGGAGGCTTTGGATGATAAGATGAGCTGTCTGTTCTGATTGATGAGGAGAGGAGACTTTTGATGATGGGAGGAGCTGCTTGTTCTGACTGATGAGAAGGGGAGCTGTCTGTTAATTGAGATGAGGTGTCAGAGGAAAGAAGGGTTTTGATGAGGTGTCACATTTTGGCATCACGAGAAGAGAGAACAAAAGCCAGGCAGCATGCTCACTCTACCCAGTATTTGACCTCACCTTCAAGATCTAAAGGACCCTGATAGTTCGCCATGCCCAAATGTAGGACTCTTTTATCCGTCTAATTGCTCGTTCAACAAGAATACAGAGTCTGGCTATGGCCTGGGTCCTGTCAGTTTCCTCTCTGCTGAACTGGCTTTTCTTTTTGAAGGGGGGTAGGTGGCCATAGGGGGGGTGTCACCCAGGGCGCCATTTAGGCTAGAACCGCCACTGGTGGAATGATCAATTTGGCCCGACCATCCACCAACAGCTTTTCAATGAGGAAGCCCTTGTCTGTCATGATCTCATTCCCTGGCTCCAGTAACTCCAAAATCCCTGACTGCCTTGTCAACTTCTTGTCAGAGATTGAGCCAGTGAATATCGTAAGTGAGTTGTTGACCCACCTGGCCACCATGTGAGTCGGTAGGGTCAGGTGGGTCAACGACTCATATTGTGACCTTAACGACTCTGAAACTAAGAGCTCACGTGACCCCTACGACTCTGCAAGGGTTCCCACCCACACAGGGTTTATTTATCCTGCAAATTCGTACCAGTCATTTAGAACTGAAGAAGCTTCTTGGATGAGAGGTGAAACGTCTTCAAGAAACGCAAGCAAGTCCAGTTGCCTACAATATAGCACTTAGGATTACCATGACCTGGATGACTGAGAATCTTCACTGACAAGCCAGTGAATAGTTTAGGTGCAACAGTGATGGCACGACAGGGTGCAACTCCAATTGATGCCTTGAATGTAGTGTAGCTCTTGTACATGGAGAATGTCTCGGAGTGAAGGGTAAGTGCCTCTGGGCTCTCGCATCTGAACTCTGTACAGTCAACAATCTGTACAGATTTGGGCTGTACTGCTGGAATTTAACAGGCATTGTTTTTCTCACCTGCTCCTGCGTCATCCAGATTTGAACTGATCCCAACACAAGGTGCAAGTAATTGGACCATGTGATCAAAACATGGCTCACTGTAGAAATGCTCACCCCAATTATCTCAGCCAAAACCCTATCTCTGAGGCCAGCAGCGACAGGCAGGCAAAACATGAAAAACTCATCAATAAGCTGAAGTTTACGTCTTGGGCTTGGTCTGATAACCTCTTTCTCCATAGTGGCAATTCCAATCCTGCTTGCTTTGGACCAGTACACAATCCTGGATGCAGAGGGCTCAACAGATCTCCAGAAAACAAAAAAGACATGTTTGGATGGGAACCGTGTGAAGTACCTGTAGTCTTCTTCAGACACACACCATCTATCCAGCAATGGTCCAGAGAGAGCGGCATGACACCTGTTCCTCCAGCTCCTTCATTTTTTTCAGTGCCTCATCCAGTGCACCTAATAAAAACAAACAGTAAAACAAACATTAATATTTTCTATTAATAATAATTAAAGACAGAGCTTCACTCTCCCTCCTCATTGACTCTCTGTTGACAAAAATAACCAGGCTAACATTAGGACTTGAGAGCTGCTACTACACTTTTATTCCATCTATTTTATGAATTAAATGCCATCATATACGATTATTATGTACTGGAGAGATAATGTTACGACAGTCACCTTACTAACGTATAAATGGACAAAACCATAGTCATAATGCTGTATGCTAATGTTCATAACCAAGCTAATGTTAAGACTGGAAAGCTTCTATTAAACTTTTCTTACATCTATTCAAGGAGTTAGATGCCCTGTCGTGTCATTATCAAAAACTCGAAACGTGCCGTTATGACAGACACCTTATTAGCACGTAACGTTAAACACTGACAAAACTACAGTCATTCCCATAACTTCTGGCACAAGACGCTTGCTTGGAGTCAAGCTAACGTTAAGACTGGGGAACTGTTAACATATGCTAGACATAGATTTTTATTCCACAACATTAGATTGTCAAGTGTGTAACGGTATCTTAGGTAATTATCTTTTTACAGATTAATAACTGAAACTGATATTGACTCATTGCGACTACGTGTGGCTACTGTATTTATCCAAGTCGTTAGCAACATGCTACACTCACCCGAAGGAGGACGACAGTTGTAGTCATGTTCCTGCACCATCACTGCAGCAGGAACATGATGTTTCCTCCACATTACAACCACTTCTTCCAGCCGTTTGAGTCTGGCGCTGTTTACATTCTCCCCAGTAAATCCACTGAAATCTTGACGGTACAGCCTGAGGTTTCGAACATTTCCTACCAGACTCTGGGTGGGCCAAGACTTCTTCCTCCTTAAAGTACAGGGCACACACAAGTGTTGCCTCTCTTCATGGTAAATCCCACTCCTTCATTTCTTCTTATTGACAAAATCCATCTCCATCTTAGATCCTCGTCTGTTGGAAAGCCGTGAAATGACAAATAGGCCTATCGTTGTTTTTTCTTCGAATTTGAGCAAAAAGGTATGCTACACGTCTGACTGCTTCTTGACTCCGCCATTGTTTCTACCCAAGTTAAGTTAACCGGATGCAGATTTTCCCTACATCAGTTTCCTGCTCGCGATCTGTGAAATAGACCTATTTTGTTTGTCAAAGGTCAAGATCACTGTGACCTTGCATATGTCTCACTTTTGAGAACTGGATAACTCCAGAGCACCTGGAGGGAGTTTCTGCAAATTTGACACTGATCAGAATTTAGTAGTCAAAGGTCAAAGGTCAACGTCACTGTAACCTTGCATACATCTCATTCTTGAGAACACAATATCTTAAGAACACCTTGAGGGCATTGCCTCAAATTTGGCATAAACGTCATGCATTCATCTCATTCTTGTGAGTGAGATATCGCCAGAGTACCTGGAGGGACTTTATTCGAACGCAAGAATTTTTACGCTAATTATGACAAAACTTCACACAAATGCCCAAGAGGATACAATGATTATTTTATATCCAAAACATTAAAGGTTAGCTTCACTGTGTCATCGTAATGTTCTGCATTTAACACCTTTCTGGCCATTATTCAATATCATAACTCAGGAACAGAAGGGGAGACATTTGGTCAGATACTAAATTGGTAACACTAATCTTGAAGCTGTGTTGATTGTATAGATCTTTTGTGCTGTCGGGGGGACAATGGGTGTGAAGCATCCAGACATGGATGTAAACTGTAAGAGAAACTTGACTGATGCATAGAGGCATACAACTATGGGGCGGTAATTGCAGTTTGGAATATGCTAATAGGTGTTGAAGGGTTTGAAATTCAAACTGTGTGTTTTGTACCTGGATAGAGTTGAGGTGGCAGTAGCTGTTGAGTGGGAAGCGAATGATGTGTGTTGAGTCCTCACTCCAGCTGGTGTTCAAGGAACTGGACATGATGTCTCTGACCTCGGGAAAAACCTCCTCGATCACAGCCTGTTGGGCGCTCACGCTGATCCTCTCACCAAGCTCTGGTGCCACATGAATCATGACACACTCACACTCCAGACACACACCCCCACATTCCTGCTCAGTCCTCCAGCGCTCCAGCTCAGCCTGCAGAGGAGCCAGCTGGAAGAAACTGGCCTCTTCATAAAGCAGGGAGAATTCCTGCAAACGCATACACACAGAAAACACACACAATATACATGAAGACAAGCTCAGAGACTTGCACACACAGACAAAAGAAACAAAGACAGAAAGCTTATGAATATACCAGGGCTGTAAACTTCTGTTCAGTTGGTCAATTAGTTGGTCAGTATGCTCAGTTGCCGGTGTCCACCAAAACCTTTGTTCAGCACCTGTATTTGTCGTTTGTGACGGTTGGTCTTTGTGGTATTTGTCCCAGCCCTTCTCCACTGTGAATGGATGGCTAGTGACAGTGACAAGCTCAGCGTTTTACCCAAAGTTAAACATTTTTCAACTCTCATTTTTAAACGTAAACATCAATAATGTTACGTGGTCTGCATACTTTCATCTACATAATATTCATCGTCTTTGCCTGTCAGTTACACCTAACAGAGCTGCTATCCTTGTTCACTCTTTGGTTACATCCCCTCTTGATTATTGCAATTCTGTCCTCTTTGGTCCCCCTCTCAAGTGTCTTCATAAACTGCAATTGGTCCAGAATTCAGCCGCCCATATTATTACTAGAACCTCCTCCATAGATCATATCACTCCTGTTCTCCAGCAACTTCACTGGCTTTCTGTTAATCTTGAAATCACATTAATTTCAAGATTCTGCTTCTCACCTTTAAGGCCCTTCATAATCAAGCCCCTTCCTACCTATCTGAACTCCTTCATATCTACACACCCTCCTGTACTCTGAGATCCTCTTCTGCAATTCAACTCATATAACCATCTGCCTGCTTGACTCTCATGGGCTCTTGAGCCTTCAGCTGTTCCGTTCTATTATCAGTCCTGTTTAGTTCTTGGTGGTGAGATGGACTTGTGCATGCAGCTCAGGTGGACGCTCCCAGTGATACAGTGCACAGTTTATTTTCATTTTATATTACCATGGACATCACATTTATTTTTCACTCAGGGCACTCCACTTGCCTGAACAGAGAATTTACTTGCCCTGGGAAAGTGTTAATGTCGAGTCCTGCAACAGGAAAAAAATGCTTTGATGGACACACAACACTACCAGGTAGAGCGCACTTAGTGCACTGTGGCGATTTAGCTAATCTAGAGATAACGTTCAAATCTTTCTCCCCCATCAACCAATTGGTTGAAGAGTAGGTAGAATTTAATTCGACCGAGTTTTTTTTGGGTTGAATACAGCCCTAGAAAATACACACAGATGCACAAAATGCACACATGCAAGCACAGACCCACGAACATACACAGATACATGGACAGATATACACTGAGCAATAAATAACATTGATAAACAGCAATCACACAGTCATGACTAACCCCTTTCAGTAAATGTGAGAGGTAAACATCTACCATATTTTACTTCAAATAATCATCAAAATTTGACCATTTGTCACTCAGAGATACATTTGCCACCCTTCTGCAGAACACACTTATTTGTTAAATTAATTTTACATACTCAGTACATTTACATGACATTTAAGAAAATGGACTTATTGTGTTAGTTTAACTATTTAAAACTTTTAAAATACATGTAAACATATTAGTCCAATTGCAATTGTACTAAATCAAATTTCTCAAATTCAAACTAACACACCCAGACAATGTGATTGAGAGTCGAATTACTCCTGCATGTATACAGGCAGTCAGACCCAAACTGACTTGGCACTCTGCATATACTCCACAGTTCCTGTCCCGGGTTTTGACCTGGAAATCAAATAGCATTAAGCGTTATTGCATAATAGAAGTAGAAGCTGGTAACAACAAAGTAAAATCTACAGTCAGACCTGTGCATTTTTGGATGGACCAGGAGACACAGTTCATGCTGTGTCAGCTGAAAGAGTTAAACATTTTAAAATACATGGATGGGAGGAAAACACAGAATGGCGATTGTTTGGTCTGTGACGTAATAGGTCAACCAGAAAAGGTCCAATACTAACAAGCTGAAAGGGGGCATATCGCCACTTATTGTAATGGAGTCTGATATACTTCCATCATTACATCGATTCCCCTCCCATGCTTGTATACTGGGACAAGGACAGTAGTCCAATTAAATGGCCCAGTCGAGCTGTATCTGTAGCTCCACTTAACTGTGCATGCAAACGTACTGAGTGATAATTTCAGGGGACAAAATACTAAATTAAGCCTAATGCAGACAACATGACTTGTCAACACGGGTCGTCTAGCTTTTGACTTTGCTGTGAGCTGTCTGGGACAATACAACAGTTTACCAACCTGTTTGATTTTAGTGCATCCTAAAACAGGATGTGCTTGTAGTTGCTGCACCTTGGTGATAGGTTTGAGACAGGATATGAGCTGTATCCAATGAAATTGCAACAGGGGACAGGGGGCAGAGAAGGAGTGAGGTGACCACACACACATCATTTGCTCTAGCCGCAGATCTGGTATAATGTTGTAATAAGTGCACATGAGATCACTTGTCACTTGTGCATCGACACAAATGATGTCAGCGTGTAAACAATGTTGAGATTTTGGAAGTCTTGTAGTTTTCAGTGGCTTTAAGGTAAAGTAAATAAGGTTATTGAGCGCACAAAGACCATACTTTGTGTAAAGGCAAAACAAAATGGTGCTGCCTGCACACATTATGTTTAGGCCTAAAACTAAATTTTCATTTTTCTACGAACACGCATATGCCATCAGACTGACTTTAGGTGATTTTCTGCATGGGGGTCACATAATTATGACAATGAATGAATGAATAATAAAGTTAGAGAACTAGAGTTTCTTTGGCTGTGGCTAACTTAGCTCAGAGAGAGTAGCCTACCAGCACTGAGGTCAATCCCAGAGTATGAGGCTTTTTTTTTCTCTCTGCACTAATATTTAGTCACAATTACTGTAAATAAAATTGATGTTGAATCAAGGCCCACTTGTTCAAAAAATTTATTCTGGATCAGAATGGTCCAAATTTTGAAATCATTCGAACATTGGATTGGATCTCCCTGATCCAGATACAGACTTTTCAAGATTGCCTAATCTGGACACCACTGCTCTAAATGGGACTACATATCACAATGTAGGCAGTCTGCCAACAGAACACTGCAATTAGCACTTATCAGCACAGGTACGTCAAAGACAACAAAACAAAGATCTTTTTTTTATCTTTTTCAGCTATTTGTGGGATTATTTTGTGGGGACATCCTTTTTTGCCTAATGCTTTGTCTTCTTTATCATGGTAAATGGTAAACAAATCAAGTGCAAGATATAAAGACACTTATATAAATATATATTTGACCACTTTAAAAGTTTTATTACATTTTGTTCCTGAAATCCACCCTGGAAGTATCATTCTGCTGGGATCAGGATAAGAGAGAGAGAGAGAGAGAGAGAGAGGTATATGAGGAGGCTGTGTTCAGTCTGACTCCCTCTTGCTCGTTGGCTCCGAGACCGTCTATGGCAAGCCGTTTGAGCATTTATTCCATATCCTTGATATCAGGTGTCAGTGTCGTTCACTAGTTCGATCATTGTCAGCACTAGTTGGACATCTGGTCACACTAGTTAGACATTTTGTCCAACTAGTTGAACAAAGAGTCTTACTAGTCACTCTTTTTCAGCAACTAGTGACACTTTTGTCAAACTAGTAACAACTTAAGCCTGACTAGTGAAGCCACAGAGCCATACTAGTGGCACCAAAATCCAAACTAGTCAGCTTTTTGACAGACTAGTGGCCCACTGGGCTGAACTAGTAATGCTTAAAGTCTTACTAGTGAACTAGTGAGCTGGAAAAGCTCTGACTTGTTAACTAGTAGCAGCTATTCACCTCACTAGTTTGCTAGTAACCTCAAGTTTTTTACACTAATTACACATGTAAGAGCCAAAATCATCACTAGTGTGACTAGTAAGGATTTACACCTTACTAGTTAAACTAGAAAAAGTCTCATTGACCTTACTAGTTAACTAGTGGGGCTTAAAATGTTTACTAGTTGAACTAGTGGAAGCTGAAATACTCACTAGCTACTCTAGTAACACCTTATTGAGCTCACTAGTTAACTAGTGAGATCTAAAATGTTTACTAGTTGAACTAGTGACACTGACATGCTCACTAGTCACACAAGTAACACATCTTTTGACCTCACTAGTTAACTAGCAAAGCTAGACTTATTTCTAGTTGAACTACTGGAAGCCAAAATGTCCACTAGTCACACTAGTAACACCAAATGCTAATTAGGGGGCGGAATAGGATTATAAATGGATTCATCTTATTGGTTCTCCAACAAGAATATCACCCAGGGTAACTTAACCCTTTAAAGCCTGGGGAACTTTTAAGTGTAATTGCCAGCTCCTTGGTAACTATAAATGCAGAGTAAAGCGAACTATCAGGGACAATGAAATAAAAACAGTGAAACTCCAGACGTATGTCTTTGTTTCCTATTGTGAATGAGTATAAAAATAAAAAAGCAACTCTGCATCTTTCCTTTCATGGTCACACAAGTATTTTATCAATAAAAATCCAAGGAACATTCAATCACAGTCTCATTAAAAAAAAAAAAAAATAAAAGCCCACTGGTAATTAAACATTCTTGATGAACTACTGCACTGCACACACACACACACACACACACACACACACACACACACACACACACACACACACACACACACACACACTGTCCTGCAGTGCTGGACATGAAACGAAACGAGGATTCCCACTAGTGTTACTAGTAACACTAGTTTACTAGTTGCAGTGGTGCTACTAGTAGAACTAGTGACACAAGTAGTATTACTGCAACTGGTAAACTAGTGTCACTAGTGCTACTAGTAGCACTGGTGACACTAGTTTACTAGTCCGGTCACTTTTCCGCTGTTCTGATCCTGGCTGTTTTGAGATAGCACGTAGACCTACCCTAATGCTGTCAATGTTCACAGTGCGACACCTGCTGGGCATTTTTTTTTTTTTAAATCTCCACTTTTGATATAACATTGAAGTTTCTCATAATTGAGAGCAGACTCCACAGTGCACGGTAACTGAAGAAAACTTTCTTTTTCAAAATAGTCATGGTGCGTTATATCAGCTGCATATTAATATTTCTTCTTTTTTGAATTTATTTATTTATTTAGGCTATTATTTATTTGTTTATTTTTAAATCAAACTGTTAAAGATCTGTTTGATTTTCATCTGTGCACTATATTTACAGCATGAACTCATTAAATTAATTGCATTTTATAATAACACAATAAAATAAATGTACACATCTCCTGCAACCACTGCTGCTCAAAGTCAATATCCAGAGCTGGCACTTTAAGGCTTTTCAGCACTCATTTGAATACTGACTAATAAAAGTCTTTACCCGCCTATTTAATTTGCATGCAGTTTACTAGTGGAACATGTTGACTTCTAAGTGGCACCTGCAACTCTACTGGCTGTGTGTTGCATTTAACATGTTAACTAGTGATGGTAGTGACAACATTTTAAACTTCATCTGTAAACTAGTGGGGTTCAAAAAGTTCCACTAGTTGACTAGTAAGATGCATAATGTCTACTAGTTATGCTAGTGGGTGTCTTTTTCTTAACTTGTCAACTAGTGAAGTTCAAGAACTGCCACTAGTCGACTAGTAAGACCCAAATTGGCCACTAGTAACACTAGTTGGTGTCTTTTTGACTTCACTAGTCAACTAGTTACACATGTCCTCT
>NC_065515.1:45441712-45457745 GCF_006386435.1 Epinephelus moara | reverse complement strand
TGCATTCAAAAGCATTGGATTTTTGAACCAAAAATTATTTTTGAGGTAGTGTATTTTAGTCCAGTTTTAAATTAAAGTTACCCTTTTAAACAACTTATTTATTACATTTTACATTTTAACACATTTTACTGACTGTATGAATTCAAACATTGATTAAATTATTACTGAAAAATATAAAATAAACATTTTAATGAAATCTCTGTAAAAACTGTCTCTCAGACAGTTACAACCAGAGTTGTATCTTTTTCCGCAGGGCTAATACAGCGATTAGCTTGATATATTTACACAAATGCAGTTAGAATAACAGTTGCATGGCCTGGTCTCCTCCTTGCAGTTTGCCAAAGCCGCCCAAGTATTAACTATATGGAAAGTCATCACAGTAAAGAAAACATGACTTACATTGTGTCTCAAAGCAGTTCTCAGGATAGTTTCTGTAAGTGTGACAACAGTTAAAACCTTTCCTCTGTTTTTTGGTGCCCCTGTGATTTGGGGCTGTTCAGATACACTGCAAAGATTAACTATGGTAGTACCTGATCAAAGCTCTACACACTCACTTTGAAGTCTGCAGGGATGAGGAGTTTGGAGGTCCGGAGGAAATTAAGTATGTAGCGGAACATTGGGCCGTCTCGATCAATGAAGTAGTGCTGCTTAAGACTGTCCAACACTATGGGCTCCGTTCCATCAAACAGGCGACCAATCCTGCCAGAAACAGTAGAGACCAAAAGAGAGAGGCCTCTTCATCAAATACTGACCAAATGTTGGGTAAGCTGTCATGTCTGCTGGCCACAGATAATAAAAAAATATACTGCAGCAGCTGAATGTTCAGGCCTTTTTGACAGATTTTGTAAAAAAGTACACTTTGCCAATTTTAATCTTACTTTAATGTATTTGGTATGGTAATAGAGATGCTGCAGCAGCCTTTACTTCCCACCATCCACTGCTGTATTCTAACATCAGTTGATAGTGTAAATACAGACACTTTTCCTCTCTTTTATTGGGGCATGGCACTATGAGCATGTCTGCTATCTGAAATGAAAACAGCCTCTCAGTTTATATTATAGTAAATGTGCGGGTAACTTTAAAGGGTAGGTTCACATTTCTATCTTCATACATATTTACAATGAAAGAGTTATTAGCCACTGTAATCACTTCCCCCCTGGCCAAATCAAGGCAAACATTTTAGAGTATTTTTTTTTTTGTTATATTAGACCGACTGCTGAATCCTTAAATTGGCTTCAGGTGAATTTTAAAATGCACTGTTACATAGAGCTGTGTGCTGAGGACTACAGAATTTGTCCCCAATCTTTAACATAGGGCTTGGAAGGTGGTGTGTCACAGCTGGTATGGAGAGGACGAACGAAAACTCTTAAAACTCTTTCAATGTGAACTTTTCCTTCAAAGAGTAAATGCACAGTAGAGTTTGGAGGGAGGTAACTGCACTGGCCTTTATACGTCTGTGTGGTCAGGTGTGTTCTGTGCTGTGACTACCTGGCTGTGATGTTGCATAGTGCTATAATGCTATGATACATTAGTGCTTCACAAGATGAAGAAAAAGAATGTTGTTACCAATAGATAGTATTGCAAGCCGACTGGGTACTGTTGAAAGTGAGACTTTGGAACGTTTGCTTAACAGTGGCCGCTGTTAAGCATTAACAAGATAATGGCACATTCAGTTCTCCCTCATTTCTAAAGATTCCCTTGAGTCTCTTTACAGAGCTAATCATCATTAGGCAAGCTGACTGAGAGTGGGTGGAATGAGACCAAACAAGATCAAAGCACAAAAGAGACAGGAATGCATATGGGGGTGGTGTAGTGGTATCTATTCAAAATTAAAATATCTAGAAATTCTTCATATCTCTAAAATCTACACAACCTGAGCTAAAAGGCTATTTAAGTCAATATACCATAATGATTGATAAAAAAAAAAACATAAATAAAAATTTGACATTTTATAATTGTATTGTAATTGTATAATTGTATAAAATGAAAAGGCAAAATTCATTTTTATAAGCACAGTGAAAAGGTGTGATAGATTCATTATTTATTACTCTGGCGCCACCCAGTGGTTTCATGTGATTATACACCACACCTCACAAAGCCCGATGACATCATTATGGGTGTAAAGTGTGATGACACAAGCATAATGATTGCTGCAAAAATGAATGTTCTATGTGATTTTGATTTTAGATCGATATATACGGGATTATGCAAAGAACGACCTCCCATGGCCATTGCAGGGAAATGCTGGCATAATTACAGCGAAACACTATGTTTGTGTAACAGAGTTAAAGTGTTAGTGATTCCACTAACACTTTCTATCATCATTGAAGGTGCACTGCGTTTAATTTATTATTATTTACCTACCTGTACAATATTAAGTTATTTACTACATTATTTTGTTACTTTTTATTATGATTTATGAGTTACAAACTCTTATTTATCTGTGGGGGCTTGAACGCCATACGCCCCGTTTCCAGGCAACAGTCTGCTGTCAGAAGGACTCGTTGTAGGTTGACTTGTACTGAGCCCTGTTAATATAACTTTATTTTTCACGGGTAAAAAGGCACTTTATTTATTTACATGTGAAGATATGCTCCAGACAACAACTGCTGTATGGAGATAGATTTGTTTCATAATTATGTGTGTGAACAGACCGACAATCTGTGTGCAAATGTGTAATCTGTAAATATAAAACACCTTCCACAAATACAAAAACAGATTTGTAAACTAGGGGTGACCCCGAATAGTCGGTGATTCGGTGATTCGATTTGGAGAAGTCTGATTCGACTGGCAGTCTCGCCGTCGAATCGTCGCAAAATGTGGTTATGAAACAAGACCGTATCATTCTAACTACATGGGGGTGCTCACTGCTGCTGAACATCTTGATTTGACATAGAATGTATTTGTTTTCTAGTAATTCATGATATATAACCTATTTTGATACAAACATCAGCCTAATTTCTGTTAATAAAAAATTGAAAATGACGCGTGCGTTTAATCAGTAGGTATAATGATTACTACGCATGAATAAATCACCCAGTTGCTCAATCCAAATAAACTGAGGTGAGTGAGTGCGCTGCAGGACCATCAGAGCAGCATTGAGGCATACGGTGATTTAAAGTTAAAGTTGAAGTCCCACTGATCGTCACACTCCTGAGTGTGTGAAATTTGTTCTCTGCATTTGACCCATCCCCTGAGGATGGCAGCGGTGCCGTGCTCGGGAATCATGTGGTGATGATTTACGGTGGCGGAGCGCATAAACACACACTTTGAAGGAGGTATGTGCTCTCAAATCAAACTTTTTTGAAGGATTATTCGTTTGCCTGAAGTTTCTTGAAACGAATTTCACCGCTGATTGTTTTCTTGATAGACTCTGATTTTTTATTTGGCTACTTTTTGTGCGACGATTGAGAGCGGTGACGCACGGTCCGTGTGGATGAACTTGTATGAACCTGAGTTGATCAATGAAGTAACTTGACGTAAGAAAGAAGGAAAACTGTTTTAGCTTTACTTTTATTATTATCTTATTATGCAAACTGAAGAATTAAATTTGTTTGTTTGGGTGTTTTAGCTCTTTTTTCTGGAGCGGAAACTGACGCAAATGAGCTCATTAATCAATGAAGGGGAAAACAACATGATTCAATGATTAGTCGGCTAAAGGAAAAATCTGTCAAATCAGATTCGACTATGAAAATTCTTAGTCAGGGACACCCCTATTGGAAACTCACAAAAATATTTTGCAAGTATTAAACGGATCTGCAAATACACAAACAAATTCCACAAATAAAAATAATATCTGTGAATACATTAAATTAATTTAGAAAAGATAAAAAGCATTTGTGAATATCTTCCTAACATTTACAACTTTCGAACAGGCATTTGTGAACTCAGTTTTTATTTGTGAATCTAAAAAACATTTGTGGATCTCAGTTCTACGCGTGTGGATTTGCTTTTTACGCACACAGAGTTTTGAAACAAACTTTCCGCTGGTCCGAACAAAAATGCACTCGTGTCACTCGGCCATCTTCGGATAGCATGTGATCACCCAGCTGATGACGTCATGTCCGCATGTCAAAGTAAGAGCACGCAGTCTTTCTATGACCTGTTTTTTTTTTCTTTCTAAATAACCAGCGATAAGTAATGTGCATTCATTGTTTTATGTTAATGTCATACAGTGAGTATTAGTGTGTGTTTATTTGTTCTATGTATATTATATGGCACACACTTTTGTATACATTTCGGTTTGAGTATGAAAGGCACAACGATGCTAGTGGGAAACGTTCAGTTCTCCAAAGCGGAGGCTTGGCTGCTCCTTCAATTGGCAGTTATCAGCCAACGCATCCTTTATATTTTTCATTTATTCTTTCGAGTAGGTTTAAAGTCACAAAGCACTGCACATCTTATTATTAGTGTACTCTCACTAATGTAGTTGTAGCCAACCTGCTACCACCATCTACTGGTCATAGTGTTTTTGTGTCATCATGACTTATTGCTCTATTGAAACTAGAAAACTCAGCAGTTAGAACATAGACTGCATGGGTTAGATCAGATGTAGGTACACTTATATTTTGCATTTTTATCCATTCTTATGAATGCAAATGTATTTTATGAATAGCTGTATTTGTTTTCTATTATTGTTTAATGATAAAATGGTCTTTTAAATGCTGTGCTGAAAATGTCTAAATCTTAAACCCAATAATTTTCTACTGATTACACTAGCATCGAAAGGTTGTGGAGAGATGTCTGGATGTCAGTCACCAGCATATCGGTCGCGGCATCCGAGTGCTCTTTCTCAGCCTTGCACAGGCTGAAAACTTGGCTGCGCAACACCATGACGCAGGAGAGACTAACACATTTGGCCATTATGAACGCTCACAGTGACATCATGGATGAAAGCGATGTCTCGACCCAGCTTAAAATCTTCATCAGTAGGTCAACTGAGAGAAGGTTGGAAATGCATGAAAGCCCTGAGTCAGGAGCGCAGACTTTTCTTTTTTCATTCAAGGTTACAAATAATGCTGTTATGTTCCTTAAATGGCTTGATTTAGTTATCAAAGTTTCATTTTCTTAACAATAAAGATGCCGCGTTCATCCATTCTAGTTCTCTTATAACTGCATGTTATTATAAAATAACTTCAAATCAAATTCTTAATCATTGATAAGTGTGCGTGCTTCCTCCGCCCCTCCCAACAAAAATCCCGTCCCCCCTCTCAGAAAATAGTTCTGACGTCCATGCTGATGTTATGTTATGATGCTGTCTGTGATGTACGAGGAGTAAATTGCTACCTAACTGTTCGGTAACTTTGCTATCTTAAAGTGCAACTTGCAGGTTACATTTTTTTAAAAATATATACATAACCTTGTCTGAAAATTACCATATGAGAAGTTAATTAAGAATTTATTACGGTTTACACGACATAAGGGCACAAATTCAGAGGAAAAAGTGGCTCTTTTTAGCTCCTCTTCTAAAAACCCTTTTTTTTCAACATTGCCTGATACTATGTCACGAGAGGGACTCTGCGTCCTTGACTCTGCCTCTGTCCAATGCGCAGTAGTAGGTGGTAGTGAGTCTGAGTGGTAGTAAACTTGTGAGTTAGTATTTTTTCGGTTGTTAACAGTGCATTTCACCATTTGTGATTATAGCGAATTATTGTGTTTGTGCAGGTTGCACAAACTCGAGTCTGTCAGGACATTGAGTCCACCGTTTTCCGGACAGAAAAAGGAGTGGAGTTAGTTTTCGTGCCTAGCTGCGTTTTGCGCCTCTTCACCTGCGTTTTGTGCAGGTGAAGAGGCGCGATTTCATGGCTTCATCTGTGACCAAAATGCGGTCGTGTGCAGCCGCAGCGCTCATTTTGGACAGGGGGATTATGTTCCTGGCGGAGCCTGCCCGCCCGAGCGCACATACCCCTGAGCCCGAGCCCCATAGCCCCGCAGCTGTTTGTGGCTCGGGTCTCCGAGCCTCAGGGGTATGTGCGGGGCCGCGAGCCTCAGGTCTCCTCCGCAGTCCCGGAGCTGTTTGTGGCTCAGGTCTCCGAGCCTCAGGGGTGTGTGCGGGGCGGAGAGGGAGACCCGAGCCTTGGGAGTATGTGCGAGGGCGTGCGGGCTCAGCGGAGAGGGAGGCCTCCGTGTTTGAGACGGGAGCGGGCGGCGTGAGGGTTGACGGGCAGTGTGAGGCATGTTATGTCTGGTCTGGGGGTCAGATTCTCCACCAGAGCCCAGAAGGCATCCACCTCCCTGCAGTACATACTGTCCACAGCTGAGGACATGGGCTGGCAGTTCCCACACAAGCACCTATCATACAAAAAATTATCAGGAAATCTTTGTATCTCTCTCTCTCTCTCTCTCTCCCCTGTGGACGTCAATACACCGTAATGCGGAGTTATAACACGCATAGCAAGATACGTCTGATACAAGCTGATATTTGCGCATTAGTTTCTGTTATGGGTAAGTAGCATTAGTTACTGGCAGAACTATTGGTAGCTTTGTTATAACCTAATACGTGATGGCAAACTTAATGTTGTGATTGATGGCAAACTTAATGTTGTGATGTGAACACAGCGTTAGACATCGTTAGCTAACGCTGGTCGCTCACCAAGACACCTGCCCAGTTCTCCACTGGTTCTCCTCACACCACAGCTCTATTTCTCTCCTGTGGCCGTTATTTCTCCTAACCTTGATCTGTTCCTGGTCTCTTTGACGCCTAGCAGGCTCATATTTATAAGCCTGTGGGCCGTCATATGTATATGAATGTACATTTTCAACCTCTTCAGTCTCAAAATTAGTACTGGGATCCATTTTATTAATGTTACACTCAATCGAACTCGGCCGGACTCCCTTACGCTATGTCACTTCCGGTTAGTGGGTTTTTAGTTGCGGAAGCAAAATTCTCTCACAAAAACGACCCCAAAAGTCACTGTAGTGTGTGTATATGTTTTTGTTGTTTTTTGTTTTAATCGAGTTTCTACATCATTTTCCTACACATTTATTCACCATGGTCTCCAACGTGCAAGTTGGGCTTTAAGGTTAGTGTGTGGCTAATCCTAGCAGCGTAACTGTTTAACAGATAGTGACATTCATGAATTTTATTTTGTTTCAGTTTACGTTTGATCCTGATCTGTGGCTGTGAGACCCAGTGGAAAGATATTTTTTCTGTGTTCGTTGTCAGATTTATGCCAATAAAGCGGCATCGGAGTCTGACAGTGACTGTCCTTGTCATCTGTGAAACTACACAACACATGTGATGTGATGTGTACTAAACCGCTACATTTGCATGGCACCTCAGTTAAGGTAATGTGAGGTCATGATGTGATGATGCAGAAGACAGAAGCCTTAGCTTTCTGCTGCAAAACAAAACAAAACAAAACAAAAACAACAAAAAAAATGTTCTAGCTATTATGGTTCTTTTTTGAGATCTATCAGTATGGATGTTTGTTTTTGAAGAGAACATCTGCTGATATCGAAGTACTTTGGTTGCACGTTAATTTACCACATTTACAACCTCTGCTGGTAGGATGTTACAGTCCCCAAGTGCAAAGTTTATTAATTTGGATAAACTGTGTGAACTATAAAGTGTGTGATCTTGATAGATAAATAAATTTTTTGGGAGAGTTAAACATTGACTGGAATTCTGCACTGTGCATTTAAACAGAAGCTACATGCTACAACCAACGCATGTATCTTAGTGCAAATGTTGGATAAACCAACAAGATTGTGTGTAAAAAAAGATGGGTCAAAAAATGCAACCTGCATCAATCGTGTTACAGATTTCAGTCATTTATATTCAAATGCAATATTAATCCCAGTAGAGTTTTCAGATCTTTAGTCGGGGTGATTGTAAGAAAGACAAAAGTTCCAAAAAGGTCACTTAGAGTAGTCTTCAGGAGATCAATGAAAACATTTTGTGAAGAATCTTTTATAGATATGTTAAAAATATAAATTGGGAATATATACTACAGAAGGATAATCCAGAAGATTCTCTTGACATCCTTAATGGTTACTCATGCAAGTGTTTGAGAATCATGCACCAGTTAAGGCCAAAACATCAACCGGAATTCTATTGCACACTCCACTCCGCTAGGTGGCGGTACTGTGACTAGCTGGTTGCCAACCACCAATTAGAACAAACAACGAGGAAGAAGATGCAGGAAGAGAAAGAAAACACACAACGCAGGACGACCACGACAACCAGATAATGACGGTACCAGTGTGAGTTGCTTATTATTATATGACGATAGATGGCGCCAAAGTTCTTCTTCTGTGCTCTTCAACAGAGCTGCTACTACGGAAGCTGGAAAGTGCAATATAGGCTTTTCTATGAAAAAGAAGCGCTTTTTCAAGGGCGGTGACGCTGGAAAATAGAACAATAGCGAGAAGTGCTGCGGCGTGTCACATCGACACGCCGCCGGTGTGGGTTTGTAAATAGAGAATAATGGGGGCGTCTGTTTTGACGCACGTCGTATGCCGCCAGTGTGTTTTTGAAAAAAAGAGATGATGCCAAAAATGTAGCCATCTCATCAAGTTATCAGAATCAGAATCAGAATCAGAAATACTTTATTGATCCCCGAGGGGAAATTGTTGTGTTACAGGTGCTCCTTGCAAGAGAGGAAGATACATGAAAATATAAGAAATTTAAACAATAGTTTTTACAAATATATAGTTAAAATAAACAGGAATTATTAACAAAAATAAAAAGTGAATAAATATATATATATTGTAACCTAAACAAGATTATTTACACAAACAGAATATATACAGTCAGGGTGAAATGGGGTTATTGCACAAGTTACATTAGATTATTGCAGTGTGTGAAAAAGTCTCAGGGCCACTCAGAGGGAGGAGTTGTACAGTTTGATGGCCACAGGCAGGAATGATTCCCTGTGGCACTCAGTGGTACATCTTGGTGGTATGAGTCTCCCACTGAAAGTACTCTTGTGCCTGACCAGCACATGGTGGAGTGGGTGTGAGACATTGTCCAAGATAGTTCGTAGCTTAGACAGCATCCTCCTCTCTGACACCACCATCAGAGAGTCACACTCCGTTCCCACAACGTCACTGGCCTTGCGGATCAGTTTGTTGAGTCTGTTGGTGTCCGCCACCCTCAGCTTGCAGCCCCAGCACACAACAGCGTAGAGGATAGCACTGGCCACCACAGACTCATAGAAAATCCTGAGCATAGTCCAGCAGATGTTGAAGGACCTCAGTCACCTCAGAAAATAGAGACGGCTCTGGCCCTTCCTGTAGAGAGCGTTAGTGTTCTTAGCCCAGTCCAGTTTATTGTCAATGTGTACCCCCAGGTACTTATAGTCCTCCACAATGTCCAGACTGACCCCCTGGATGGAAACAGGGGTCACCGGTGTCTTGGTCCTCCTCAGATCCACAGCCAGTTCCTTTGTTTTTGCCATGTTGAGCTGCAGATGGTTCTGCTCACACCATGTGACAAAGTTATTCAAAACAGCCCTGTACTCATCCTCATCCCCCTTGGTGATACATCCAACTATAGCAGAGTCATCAGAAAACTTCTGAAGATGGCAGGTCTCAGTGCAATAGCTGAAGTCCGTGGTGTAGAGGGTGAAGAGGAAGGGAGAGAGGACAGTCCCCTGCGGGGCCCCGGTATTGCTGACCACTCTGCCTGACACACAGCGTTGCAAGCGCACATACTGTTGTCTGCCAGTCAAGTAGTCTACAATCCAGGACACCAGGGGGGCATCCACCTGCATTGCTGTCAACTTGTCACCCAGTAGAGCTGGACGGATGGTGTTGAACGCACTAGAGAAGTAAAAAAACATGACCCTCACAGTGCTCGCCGGCTTATCCAAATGGGCGTAGACGCGGTTGAGCAGGTAGATGATGGCGTCCTCAACTCCAAGTCGATAGGCAAACTGGAGGGGGTCCAAAAGTGGCTTGACCATGGGCCGGAGCTGCTCCAAGACGAGTCTCTCCAGGGTCTTCATGATGTGGGAGGTCAATGCCACGGGTCTGTAGTCCTTGGAGCCACTGGGACGCGACGTCTTTGGCACAGGAACGAGGCAGGATGTCTTCCACAGCAAGGGGACCCTCTGGAGACTCAGGCTCATGTTGAAGACATGCTGAAGTACTCCACATAGCTGGGGGGCACAGGCTTTGAGCACCCTGGGGCTGACACCATCAGGGCCTGCAGCCTTATTTGAGTGGAGTCTCATCAGCTGTCTTCTCACATGGTCAGCAGTGAAGCACATTGTGGAGGTGATGACACGTGGGGGAGGGGTGTAGTCCTCATGATGGAGAGAGCAGTCAGTCTGACCACGGGGAGAGGAGGTGTGAGGAGGAGGAGGAGGGGGGGTCAAGCAGGAGGGTGTTGGGGTGTGAGAGGGAGGAGTGGGGGAGGAGGGCGGAGTGGGAGATGGTTGACCAAGACAGACAGCAGAAGAGTCGCGGGGGGGATGGGCAGGGCCAGTAGTGTCAAATCTGTTAAAAAACAGATTCAGCTCATTGGCCCCTTCCACGCTGCCTTCAACTCCTCTGTGGTTGTTGGTCCTGAAGCCAGTGATGGTCCTCATTCCACTCCAGACCTCTCTCATGTTGTTCTGCTGGAGTTTCCTCTCCAGCTTCCTCCTGTACCTCTCCTTAGCCTCCCGTATCTTCATCTTCAGCTCCCCCTGTATTGTTCTCACCTCCTCCCTGTTACCAGCTCTGAAGGCCCTCTTTGTGTTAAGAATGGCTTTGATGTCCTTTGTTACCCATGGTTTGTTATTTGGGTAACAATGGACAGTCCTGGCTGGGACAGTGGAGTCCACACAGAAGCTGATGTAGTCCATGATGCATTCTGTGAGCCTGTCAATGTCCTCCCCATGTGGCTCACAGAGTGCCTGCCAGTCTGTCACCCCAAAACAGCCCTGCAGTGTCTCATAAGCCTCCTCCGACCATCTCCTCACTGTCCTCATGGTCGCAGGCTGGCTCTTGACTAGTGGTACATAGCAGGGGTTGAGGTGCACCAGGTTGTGATCTGATCTACCCAGAGGGGGGAGGGAGGAGCAGCTGTATGGATCCTTGGCGTTTGCATACGGCAAGTCCAGTGTTCTCTCCTCTCTGGTAGGACAGCTCACATACTGTGTAAATGTGGGCAAAGTTGTTTCCATGGTAACATGGTTGAAGTCACCCGAGATAGCTATTAAGGCACTCGGGTGTTTAGTCTGCAGGCGGGCTATGGCGGAGTGAATGACGTCACATGCCGACGTCGGGTTGGCAGAGGGGGGATGTAAACAGTTACAATAATGGCATGTGAAAACTCCCTGGGCAAATAATACGGCCTGAGTCCAACAGCAAACAGTTCAATGTCCGGGCAACAGATTAATGGAAATATGGTCAGGACTGCACCAGCGGTTATTTACTAGAACAGCAAGCCCCCCTCCTTTGCGCTTACCGCTCTCGGTGCAGTCCCGGTCGGCCCCAACAGTCTGAAAGCCGCTGATGGAGACGTTGTTGTCTGGAATGTCCTGGTGAAGCCATGTCTCAGTGAAGCACATCAGACTACATTCCCGGTACTCCTTTTGACTCCTGGCGACCGCTGTTAGCTCGTCCATCTTATTTGTCAGCGACCTCACGTTGCCCATGATGAGAGAGGGGAGACACGGCTTATATCTTCTCTTCTCCATAAGCCTCCGTTGTCTCAACCCTGCTTTCCTCTGTGTGTTTTCCTCCACAATTCAGCTGGTATATCTGATGTTCCGACCGTTATAGATCTGATCTGATCTGAATTTATAGGCGGTTAAGGAATTATGTAACAACAGTAAATAAAAAGAAAAAGCAACTATTTTGCGGGAATAAAATTAAAGATGTAAAGAATGACATGAATAAGTTGTGGAGTTTAGCAAAAGGGATGATGGGTTGTAAACCCAAATTCTACCCAGCATATCTTGATGTGGAAGGGAAATTCTTGACTAAACCAGTTCAAATTGTTAATTAGTTTAATGATTATTTTCATGATAAGATCAACAGTCTGATGAGCAATATGAACTATACAAATAATAATATCTCCATAACACCTTCTAAGGATTTAGAATAAGAATAAGAACATGTAAATTCAAAATAGTTAAAGTGACAGTTACGGATGTTAAATGTCTGCTTTAGAAATTCAAGGAATTAAACACCAAGTGCAAATTTCTCAAAATGGTTGCCAATGTAATTGCTGCTCCTGTCTTTGTTATTGCTGCTCATGTCTGATCTTTGTTAAAGACATGTAATATGTCTGATCTTTAACAAAGACAAGTGCTTATGCTGGTGCTAATGGGGATCCATATAAAAAAAGAAAAAAAATGTCTCCTGGTGAGGTAGGCCATGTTAACTCCTTTTACTGTTGTGAAAAAAAAGCATTGACAAGTGTATCTGTGACGTCCTAAAACACATTACAACATCAAAAGAGTCAGTAAACTGAGTCAGCAATGTAAGCTACACTGCAAGATCTATATAGCTATGGTTTGCTAACATTAGCTACCATTAGTCACCATTGCTACTGGTCTCACCAGAGCATGTAAGACTGGAGCAGCTAAAGCCTTGAGTGTTTTGAGCGGGGCAAAGGTTTATTTTAAAGCTTATGAATTAAACTTTTCATTTGTGAGTGGTATAATGTTTTTCCTTTTTCAAAGGTCACATAGTCTTACTTTAAGAAACTTTATCCAATGTTGTCAGAGATACAATAAAGAGGGCAGCATAAGTGGTTTAGTTAAGTTAATGGACCACCAGCATTTACTGGATTAAATGAAAACCTTTATATAATGAGTCAATCAAGGTAGACACGCTGAATGCCACTTGGCAGATTTAAAGTGTTTGGACAATCACCTCCATTATATTTGATGTTTAAAGCGTCATGAGGGTGGCCATGTAATCAGTCATTAATCTGCAGAGTCATCAAGAGCAACAAGTAAAAAATTAAAGCTGCAAGCAGCATTGGGCGGGACCTTGCACTCTTGCCCGTTTTGGCCTCCAGCTCAAGTAGCAACAGTAGTATAAGTAATAAAGGCTATAGAAGTATGTGATAGATGGAAAACACTGATTCTGCTGCTGTAATCTCTGCTTTTGAGATTGTGACACACGCACACACACACAGGCCAGTGTCTGTGGGTAAGTGTAGCCGTTGTCATGGTGATTAATGAGCGGCAGGTGCAGCAGAGAGGGACAGACAGGGGCAGAGACTAGTCCCTCCCATTCCCAAACCGTGAGTCCAATCATCAATATAAGCATACCAGCAGAGAGATACACTTTTCCCAAACGCACACATATGTTTGTGATGTTTGTGGTGTCAAGAATGTGATCATGCTCGCAAGTTTAAAATGTGTTGCCCCTCAGCTCTTTTCTAGAAATGTCTCCTCTCAGTTTACATGAGAAAAAAGTCACCGCTCCCTTTGCTTTGGAGCCCACTGAGCCAAATGTGTAAGTGTGAGAGATTCCATGGGGACATTTTTGTGACCAGGACAAATTTTCCTGCATTTTGAGGTCTAATTGTGTATGTAGAGTGAAAATTGTGGCAATGCCAGTGAGTTTAAGACAAATCTTTCATACGATTTTAGAGCCCCTCTCCAATCTAACTCCCAACATTCCATGTCATAGACACCAGGGCAGGAATTTCACGAGGGCCACGAGGGCCATGGCTCTCGTGCCCTCCCAATTTGGCCCTGTGCCCTTGAAAAAAATATCTGCCCTAAGGCCACAGTGGCCTTGATGCCCCGCCTGCACTGCCCCAGGTGACTTTGCGGTTTTCTCCTCTGCCTCTTTCCTGTCAACACGGCTTTGACAAAAAAATAATGCGATGACATTCTGGATTCTTATTGGGCAACATCAAATGAGATGATGCGTAGCCTACATCACCAGTGGTGGGTTTGATTCGAGCCTGGCATGAACCGCTCGGACGGGCTATAATGACAGTTTGACACCAGTCTATCACCAGCCAACCAGGAGACTTCATCAAACGCCCAGGCAGGGATCGGTAACGAGACCCCGTATTAAACAACCCAAGGCAAGTTTAATCAACACCATAATAATAGTAAGCTCCACCATTATCGGTGTTACTTTTTAAAGTTTCGGTTTTTATGTATCATCATTCTGCAGCCTCTCTCCTGCTCTCTGCATGTCACCCCTCACAGCACGCACACACACACAGACACACAAACTCAACAGCAGAGAGGCCGCGGTGCAGATGAAGGGAATATAACTTCAAGATTACTCTAGTTAACGACAACTACGCTTGTCACTGTGAGTAGCCTCAAGGCCAAAACACACCGGCGGCGTCATATGATGGCGGTGTCATTGACGCGAGTCAAGTGCCGCCTCCAACACACACAAAAAGCGTCGCGCTGCAGGGCGTCAACCGGATTTCTATTGCACACTCCAGTCCGCTAGGCTGGGAAGTACAAAATAGCGCTTTTTCAAGGGCGGTGACGCTGGAAAAATAGGACAATAGCGTAAAGTGCCGCGGTGCGGCACGTCGACGTGCGTCGAGCCACCGCCGGTGTGGGTTTGTAAATAGAAAATAATGGGGGCGGCTGTTTTGACGCGCGTCGTACGCTGCCGGTGTGTTTTGGCCTTAAGTGCAATAAAACCTCTGCCAGCCAAGCCAATACTTTATCAATACATGTGATCAGCATGTAGAAAGCCATATTTCAATCCGCTCTGTCCACAGTCTCTCATTCACCGCTATTATGATTTATGATCGCAGTCGACACAAGCACATCGCGCTCTCGAGGCTAACAGCAAGGTGTTAAAGACAAACTAAAATGAAAGCTGTCTGTATGTAGGCTAACACTTTATCTGAAGATGTACCTGAGGCAGCCGACAGCAGACAGTGAGTGTCCTTAGTGGAGGAGGGACAGAGAGCAGGATGAATGACTGATACTGATGTCTGTCTTCATGCTGAGATGACGTGACTTTCTGCACTCAGTATTGTGATATCAGGAGGAATATTTATATTCCAGTGAGATATTATTGGGTTTTAAAGAGTGACTTTGTTGTTGTAAACATGACTGTTTCTGCCATGGACTGTATCCTGTGTAGCTGACCTATACGGAAAGCATCAGGAGGTGAGGTGTGTGGATGTGTGTGTGTGGAGGAGAGGAGAGAGGGAGATGCTGGTAGAGAGATAGTGTGTGTTATTAGATACTGTTAATGTCACTTATTATGCTTCTGTGCATTGATAGCTCTCTTTTAGTCTGTTTCTGCATTATGTTGAGGAGGGACATGCCTGTATATATAAATATATATGTATGCAAAAAAAAGTGGATCGGTTGTTCGCTGCTAAAAATGTGGCCCATCGACATGATCTGGTTTTGAAATGTGGCCCAGTTGAAAAAGTAATTGAATAGCCCTGCTATAGTTTGTTTGTTTGTTAGCTATCTAACAACACATCAAAAATAATTGTAAGCCAGTCTTGTTCAGTGAATCAGTTTATCATGTACACTCAAAAAATATTTAGGCCTTATATTTAAGATTGTTTGCTTATAAATACATAAACCTGGTTGTTCTATATTTAAAACACATTGGGTTTATTAGTGCTATGAAATAAATCACATTATCATCTTTTAAGGTAGCTGTAATTAAACCTCTACTAAAAAAGCCCACCCTGGATCCAGAGGTGTTAGCCAACTATAGACCAATATCTAATCTTCCCTTTATGTCAAAGATCCTTGAGAAAGTAGTCGCAGACCAGCTGTGTGATTTTCTCCATGATAATAATTTATTTGAGGAATTTCAGTCAGGATTTAGAGTGCATCATAGCACTGAGACAGCACTAGTTAAAATTACAAATGACCTTCTGATTGCTTCAGACAAAGGACTTGTCTCTGTACTTGTTTTATTAGATCTTAGTGCGGCGTTTGACACAACTGACCATCAAACTCTACTACAGAGACTGGATCACTTAATTGGCCCAAAAGCTTCTGCACTAAGCTGGTTTAAATCTTATTTATCTGATCGTTTTCAGTTTGTTCACGTTCATAATGATTCATCCTTACATACTAAAGTTTGTTTTGGAGTTCCGCAAGGTTCTGTGCTCGGACCAATCCTATTT
>NC_065515.1:45441061-45441690 GCF_006386435.1 Epinephelus moara | reverse complement strand
TAAGCTGGTTTAAATCTTATTTATCTGATCGTTTTCAGTTTGTTGACGTTCATAATGAATCATCCAGTTTGTTTTGGAGTTCTGCAAGGTTCTGTGCTCAGACCAATCCTATTTATTCTATATATGCTTCCTTTAGGCAACATCATGAGAAATCACTCTATAAATTTCCATTATTATGCGGATGATACACAGTTGTATTTATCGATGAAGCCAGAAGAAAGTAATCAATTAACTAAACTTCATAACTGCCTTAAAGACATAAAAACTTGGATGAGCACCAATTTCCTGATGTTAAATTCAGACAGTACTGAAGTTATTGTTCTTGGCCCCAAACAACTCAGAGACTCTTTATCTGATGACATAGTTTCTCTAGATGGCATTGCTCTGGCTTCTAGCACTACCGTAAGAAACCTCGGAGTAACATTTGATCAAGATTTGTCTCATTTAAATTTAAATTCTCATTTAAAACAAACCTCACAGACTGCATTTTTTCATCTGCGTAATATTGTGAAAATTAGGCCTATCCTGACCCGAAAAGATGCAGAAAAATTGGTCCACGCTTTTGTTACCTCTAGGCTGGATTACTGTAACTCTCTATTATCAGGTAGCTCTAGTAAGTCCTTAAAAAC
>NC_065515.1:45432990-45440720 GCF_006386435.1 Epinephelus moara | reverse complement strand
TCCTGGAAGAGGGATCCCTCCTCAGTTGCTCTTCCTGAGGTTTCTACCGTTTTTTCCCCCCGTTAAAGGGTTTTTTTTGGGGAGTTTTTCCTTATCCGCTGTGAGGGTCCAAAGGACAGAGGGATGTCGTATGCTGTAAAGCCCTGTGAGGCAAATTGTGATTTGTGATGTTGGGCTTTATAAATAAAAGTGCCCTCAAAAAATTAACAACGCGAAAGGACAAGTGGCCTTGCCCCTAAAATGATGAAATTCCAGGCCTGATAGACACCGATTATAAACTCCAAATTTCTCCAAATTTGCTCATGGTACTTTAAGAGGCACAGATTAAAAATGGTAAAAGATATTAAAAATGATGGAGACATGGCTGAATAGATGAGACCTGTGGCAACATTTGCAGGGCTTAAAGTGAAATTTTACCTGAGCCTGAAACCTGAAACCTGGGGGGGGGGGGGGGGGGGGGGGTACATCTTTTGCACAGCAGCAATCTTTGTCAATTGTCTGTCTATAATTTTGCGCCCTCCTCAAACCATGCCCACCTCCATTTATTTTTCACCCTTCTCTCCAGTTCTGCTGTATTAACACCGGGTTTAATATATTTTGCTTCCATCTCTCTGCCCTGCTCTACTCTACTTCAACGCTACTTAGCTCTCTTTCTCTACTCTACCGGTAGACTACCGCATCCACCTGTTGCACAAAACGCACACAGCAGTGTTTCCCCTAGGATGGAGTTGTAGCAGCGGAGGTGAAGCACACACATGAAAAATAGTTTTCACAAGCGTGAAACTTTTTTGTATGCTTGCACAGCACAGCCTGCTGGGATGTTTCTATGTATCTACTGGCACCAGAAGGGCTCTTTAGGACTAAGTACATACAGTACATTTGTGGACAGTAATGAGCAGGTGAAATGTCTGTCTAGCTTACATGAGGTGTCTCAAGATTTAGGAAACTACAACTTTACTGAACATAATAAAAGTAAAAAGTCACTTGACATTTTGTGCTATGACCTATTTAAGTGCTGGAAGTTGTTATTTACATGACAACACCTGAATGCAACACAAGCTCAGCACCAAATGAGTGCCGTGCTGCGCTGTTGTGCGAGCAGCGTGTTTGTCTGTGCATAACAGCAGTCCTTTGATGGTTATTTACACACTGTCCATTTCAATAACTTTGTCAGCTGACAAACTGCGCCGGGCTCGGGTCAGGTTTGGTGAGGAAAATGCGGCCCGAGCCATGCTCTAGCGTGCTCACCTGTGTGTGTGGCGGTACTCCGTCGTGAGCGATACAGAGAGCAGAGGAGAATTGTTCACGCGTGACCATGTAGAGACAGAAATGACACGATGACATAACATGATAAATAGTATATTGTTATGTTATTATATGAAGCGTCCGTCGCGCAAAATAATATAACTTTAGTTAATGAAGAGAGAAGATGGAGCCCTCTCCTCTCCTCTTACATGCTTTACTTTACTCACAAGTGTGTGAATTGACCTGGATATGAAACGTTGGTCAAATAATAACGGTTGAAGTGCTAAAATGGGGAAAAAAAATCAGCAGCGGTCATATTTCAGCAGCGGTGAGCCGCTGCCATTTGCACATAGGGGAAACACTGCACGGCATGCTGTTTTCTCTGGCGGTCAAGCTAACACAAGCTAATCATTCAAACACAGTTCAATTGTCCATTTCAGATGCACACACATTCACACACACTCATCTGGATATCATGGTGTAACGGACACCTAAACAATATGTGCTTGGAAGTAGTGTGTGTTGAAACCCTGTTCTGTGTGTGTGTGTGTGTGTGTGTGTGTGTGTGTGTGTGTGTGTGTGTGTGTGTATATGCTGTTTTTAGACCCTCCCCACTCAGCCCTTATTGGCCAGCTGAGTTTGATAACGCTATACCATTGGTGGAACTACCCATGTGCTTTGCTGAAAATCAGAAGATGATTTGTTAAATGCTAACTTATGCCAAGTTGTTGCCACAAAAAAAATAAAAAATAAAAATAAATACTAGAAATGTCCATCAAGCTGGAAATCCGGTGCCACGCCGGAGTACTTTAAGCCCTGCATTTGAAAGTTGGAATGGAGTCTGTAGCAAATGTATGGAGAAGCTGTTACAGGCTAGAATAAGCCCAATGATTGGTCCCTTTCTCCACCTGCTCCCATTCATTTCTTATGGGACATCTTTCGAATATCGTCAGGACGTTTTGTGGCACGTCAACTTTGAGAGCTTATAAAATCCAAACCATTCGAGTAATGACAAAGACATTGTCATTATACAGAACTTTTGTTCAGCAGGGTGTGAGCTGTCATGTGTGCAAGGTTGAAGCTGATATGATAAACGGCCTCAGAGGAGATAGCTTTTGAAAAAGCCAATTTGTGAGCCGAAGTCTTACTTTGAAAGGGCAAATAGTTCACTTCCTGTTGGATTTAGGTCAGGGGTGTCAGCGCGTGATTTGTAGGTCTTGATGAGATAAACAAGCCAGTTTTTGTTTGATCTTTCAATGACATTCCTACGGGCCGTAGTGGGCATTTTTGTGTGCCTATGTGACGCTAGAGAGCACATTTTGGCACTTTAGGGGTTCATTTTTGCATTTTTCGCCAGGCCTGACATGCATGCCAAGTTTGGTGAGTTTTTGAGCATGTTTAGGAGGTCAAATTTGTGCTCGAAGAGGCGGCGGGAGAAAGAATAAAGAATAAACACAGGACTTGACTGCCTACGGGCTCAGTCCCCAAAAACTTACGGGGATTAAGATGTACAATGAGCCATGGGAACATCTACAAAAACACAGACCAATTGTATCAGCAAAGAGAAACAGTGGTTGCAAGTTCACTGACAGATGATTCACAGGGCAAACCACAGAGAGTGGATGCGATTAGATATGTCTGCCGTTTGTCTACCTCTTGTAGTTAAATGGTCCTCAGCGATGTATTTGTGGTTCGCTATGCAACTGCATCCCTCAATTTTCTGTCTTCAGAATTCATAAATACACCCAGTTGTAATGATGTAAATAATTTATTAGGGACCGAGCCCGAAGGCAGAGGACTCCTCACAGAGGAGTCCTCGCCAAAGGCGAGGACCCTATTGTTTTTGCTGCGTTTATTATTCTTTCTCCTGCCGCCTCTTTGAGCTGGAATTTGACCCACCTAAACATGCTCAAAAACTCACCAAAATTGGCACGCATGTCAGACCTTGTGAAAAATTTTAGAAAATCACAAAATTGACCCCTAAAGTGCCAAAATGGGCTCTCTAGCGCCACCTAGGCGCACTAAAATGGCCGCTGCTGCCCGTAGGAACGTCGTAGAAAGATCAAACCAAAACTGCCGTGTTCGTCTCATCAAGACCTACAAATCACATGTCAAATTAGTCCTGCGTTTATTCTTTATTCTTTCTCCCGCCGCCTCTTCGAGCACAAATTTGACCTCCTAAACATGCTCAAAAACTCACCAAACTTGGCATGCATGTCAGGCCTGGCGAAAAAGTTGATAAAATGCAAAAATGAACCCCTCAAGTGCCAAAATGTGCTCTCTAGCATCACATAGGCACACAAAAATGCCCACTATGGCCCATATCTTTTACCGTTTTTAATCTGTGCCTCACAAAGTACCATGAGCAAATGTGGAGAAATTATCAGTTTATAATGGGTGTGTATTGCACGGAATGCTGTGAGCTAGAGTGGAGAGGGCTCTAAAAATCGTCTAAAACTTTTGTTTTTAACTGGCTGCCATGGCCACAATTTTCACTGTACATACACAACTTATACCAAAAAACATAGGAAAATTTGTCCTGGTCACAGATATGTTGACATGGAATCTCTCACACGTACACATTTTTGCTGAGTGGCTTCAAAGCGAAGGGAGCGCCGATTTTTTTCTCATTCACTCCCATGTAAACTGAGAGGAGAAATTTCTGGAAAACAGCTGAGGTGCAACACATTTGTAACTCGCTCGTGTGATCACATTTTTGACTCTACAAATATAAAACATGACACGTGCGTTCACAAGAAGTGGATCTCTCTCACCATCACTTCATTTTCATGATTGGACCAACGGTTTGGGAATGGGAAGAACTTGTTCGAGAAATTTCAAACCCATATTAAACAGCCTTTGCTGATCTGCTCTCTCATGAGCTCTCTGTGTGCCCCTCAGGTGCAGGCAAGTCATTAATCGCCATGACAACGGCTGCACACACAGACACGCACACAATCTTTAAAAGACAGATTACAGCAGCAGAATCTTCATTTGAAACAGCAAATAGGCCTACACATTATTAATCCCTAAAGTGCCAAAATGGGCTCTCTAGCGCCACCTAGGCGCACTAAAATGGCCACTGCGGCCCATAGGAATGTCGTAGACAGATCAAACCAAAATTGGCGTGTTCAACCTACAAATCATGCGCTGACACCCATGACCTAAATCCAACAGGAAGTGAGCTATTTGCCTTTTCAAAGTAAGATTTCGCCTCAAACGTGCTCTTCTTCAAAAAACATCTCCTCCTACACCGTTTATTGTATCGGTTTCAAAGATGCACACATGCCAGCTCAACTGTTGCTAAACAGATCTTCTGTATAACTTTATCTCTCTCACCATCACATTATTTGATGATTGGACCAACGGTTTGGGAATGGGAAGAACTTGTTCGAGGAGTTTAATCTCCCCTAAAAGAGGTCTCTTCTCTGTGTTCTGTCTGTCTCTCTCTGCTCTTCTGCCAGGTGAACCTACTTCATTACCATGGCAACCGCTGTCACACACAAACTCAAAGAAACATGATGTGTGTGCGTGTCTACATCTTACATGCAGACATGACAGGGGCAGAATCTCCATTTTAACCTTTTAGGTGCCAGAGTTTATTGAGGAAAATATTCCGTTTTCATTTCAACATTTCAAAAGGCTGTCGCTTGAAAGTGGTGAGAGATACAGGCATACTGTATATGAGAAAACTATTCATCATGACCCAAAGTTTGTGATGGGAGTAAATTAACTCATCTAATTTGCATATTGTGGTGTCACTAGGCTGCGGCCATATTGGATTTCATAAATCTCAGTAAAACAGCATTTTGAACATATTTACACAGTAGATTTCTTTTGTTTTGTGTTGTTTTGTCATCTCATCCTCAAAAAAGAGAGGAGAATCTGATGGGAGTAAATTAACTCATCTAATTTGCATATTGTGGCGTCACTAGGCGGCCGCCATATTAGATTTCATAAATCTCAGTAAAACAGCATTCTGAACATATTTACACAGTAGATTTCCTTTGTTTTGTGTTGTTTTTGTCATCTCATCCTCAAAAAAGAGAGGGGAATCTGATGGGAGTAAATTAACTCATCTAATTTGCATATTTTGGCGTCACTAGGTGGCGACCATATTGGATTTCATAAATCTCAGTAAAACAGCATTTTGAACATATTTACACAGTAGATTTCTTTTGTTTTGTGTTGTTTATGTCATCTCATCCTCAAAAAAGAGAGGGGAATCTGATGGGAGTAAATTCACTCATCTAATTTGCATATTGTGACATCACTTCTACATACCTACAGCTACAGAAAGCATTCAAACATCAAAATGTTCTGCTCTGTAAGGATGTTTTGTTTGTGGCAATGTGTTTGATATTTCTAAATAATTCACAATGACGACATAAGCTGGAGGCCGAAACGGGCACGAGTGCGAGGTCCCTACCAATACTGCTTGCAGCTTTAATTTTAATTGGATTTTAAAGAGGTAATAAATGAATAAATGAATGTATTGTAATATATTGAAGTAATCAAATGAAGAACTTGCAGGGTTCACGAAGGAAAAAATAACATGGAAATAATTCTAACCTAATATATATATTAAGAAGTTTTCATTTGAGGTTGAAATTCAAGGATAGCTTTCAAACTTTTGAAAAATCTTGAGGGAATTTTTCCACTTAAACTTTAAATCGATCTACTTTGGCCATTAAAAATTAGGGGGTACCTGTGATTTTATTTTGTAAATTCTAAGTTGTGTTTAGCCCTTAAAAAACCCTGAAAACAACAGCTAGTAACTTTAACACAATTAACTTTGAGTCATATGCTGAAACTGTCACTAAACTATGAAAGAAGAACATGAGATAGATGGTCTGTGAAAATAATCATGTCCTGCCTCCTCTTAGTGCGTCTAATGGCATTTGCTAGAATCAGACCGGAGTTGACTTAAAACAACCAATCAGAGACAAGGAGTCTCTCGTGCAGCTGTCAATCATGTCAATCACTGCTCGTAAAATGCAGTCAAACTGTCAAACTAGGAAGTCACTAAAATATGTTTGTATTAGAGACTCCTCAGCTCTGATTGGTTGTTTTGGTTGATTTGCATTAAGGCCATTAGAAATGCTGCAAGGCAACAGAGAAGGCACAGTTGAGTATGATTTGTTTCACAGAGTATCTGTTTCATTTAGACAGACTGTTTGAGCAAATATGAAAAAGTTATTTTTTATAAAAGTTATCAACCACAGCTTAACCCATGTAGAGAACCCATAAAAGAACCCTTGATAAATTAAATGATTAGTTTAACTAGAGTCCCTTAAAATGTCATGAATTTACACCTGAAACTAGACCAGAACAACTATATAACACTTTATTTGAATAATTAATGGATTGTCAAAAATTTCAAATTAATATAAAAATTAGGGGAAAGTCATATACCCTTATAAAATCTACTTGAGTTTTTGATCAAGGGCTTTTGAACTAAAGGTGTTTAGTTTTCAGGTTTTAGTGGTTTATTTTTTGCCTTTTCACATTAATGGTCAACTTAAGGAATGACCACCATGATGACCTACCAAACACCTTGATTTAAAGTACGGTGTTCCATAAGTTCGATGAGGAGTTAAAGGTGGATGTGTGTCTCTCACCTTGACTCAGGGTACTTTGTAAGGGTGGCCAGGCTGCTGGTGTACATGTGCCCTCCTACGTCAATGTGGACAGGTGCGTTGGTTTTGGTGAGCTGGGCTGGTGTTGGGATCCCAGTGGAACTCACAGGAGACACAGAAACTAGCTGCTGACTCGTCGTACTGCTGCTGCCACAGCTGTCCTGGGACACAAAACACACACACACACACACACACACACACACACACACACACACACACACACACAGTAGTGGTATAAAAGTAATTATTTTAGAGTGCTTAGGCAAATGTCTACAGCAGAGTTACAAATGAAGCTCAGCATACGTTCAATCAGCAAGACTTTCTTTCTGCTCATCCATTCACAATTCTCTCTCTCCCACTCCCACTGCTTCCTCTAATCACCTGACTAAGGGTGTTCACTCTTCTAGTTATCCAATCAAACTTTGCAACAATCTATATCGGCCAATCAGTAGGGCTGTACCCAAATATTCGGATATTCGAATATTCGTTTCTGTGGGTAGGTATTCATTATAGGGTTGTCAAAAGTATCGATACTCTGAAAAGTATTGATACTCAAATGCTGTATCCGGATACAATACTAATTTACGAAAGTATCGATACTAACAGTGCACGCCACCTCAGCGCCTGTCGGGTGCGCGCGACGGGTCCGACGGACACTCGCTGTGCAGGCAGCGTCTGACAGGCACAGAGCCCTCGCTGCAACCCGGCTTGTTGTCGTCGCTGTGCATGCATGCACACATTTCTGTTGCTGTAATATGGCCAGCGCGGCTGCAGGAGGATCAGAGCAGCCAGTTTTGGTCAAAAATGATAAAGGAAAAAGTGCTCTTTGGAAATATTTAGTGAAGT
>NC_065515.1:45430919-45432337 GCF_006386435.1 Epinephelus moara | reverse complement strand
GACTGTCACCTGCTCAACGCATCAGTACCTTCGGATGCATTAACAGTAATAGCCAATAATGTCAAAATATCATTTACAGACCGATTTAACAGACGATCACTGCTGCCCGACCCGCAGGTCCATTTGCGGGTCTCGCGGGTTACGGGTCGACCCGCGCATCACTACCATAGACTGTATAAAATAATGGACGTAGTCACCGTGATGTTACCTATCCGTTTCTGAAGAGTGGATTTGAAGCTCAAAATACTCCGCTCTGGACGTCGCCATCTTGGCAGTGCCTGACTCCGCCTAACTCCCGGACAATCAAAAATGGGCAAAGAGGCGGGCCGAAGGAAGCCTGGTTGCCTAAACACGCCCACCTCGCTCGGCGCTGCTAAGTTAGCCAAGGCTAACAAGCTAGGCTAAGAAGCTACAAGGCTAAGAAGCTACGCTACTTTGGCTAACCCTGTGGTGTTGTCTGCTCCCGCTTGGTGCCTGCTCCCCTCCAGCTCCCTCACGAAACTTGAGGTAAGCTGAGTTTAGCTGAAACTAACGTTATACAACAAACCTTGAAACAATGATTCAGCTGTTATCTTAAAAAAAACAAAAAACGCTTCAACTTTTTTTAAAATATATAACGCTAATTATTTATTACACTCATTTTACTTTCATATGCACAGTGTGGATCATTGGTGACAGCTATGTCCGGCGTAGTGTCCAGAGAGCTGCAGAGACCTTGGGAAGCACCCTCAGCATGCCGGGCGTCTGTGTCTGCTGGTTTGGCTGGGGTCCACCAGATGTCCTCATCATCCACTGTGGCGGCAATGACATGGGGAAGGTCAGCAGTGTCAAGCTGGTCAGCATGATGAAGGAGGACCTGCACCAGCTTCACCTCCAGCATCCTGGCATTAAGATAATATTTTCTTCCCAGGCTGTCATGGCTAATGTTGAGTTTTTGATATTCATCTATAACTTGTTTAAAATTTCAATAAATTCTATTTATATTTGCACTCCTTTTGTCTTTATTACTGAATGAATATTGTATTTCACAATCAAATCTGACTGTCAATTGAAAGGACAAACAAAGCATACACTACAGACAAAACATTAAGCATTAATGTTTAACACTGTCACTGACAAAAAATTAAGCAGTCCATTTCTGTGTGGGCCTGATTATTTTAACTTTGTACTTGAAGATAACTAAGCACCTTACACCCAGCAGCAGAGCCTGAGAAGAGTTTGGAGAGTAACCTTTGTTTGCTGCTCTGTTAGAAGTCTAGTTTTAACACAGAAGAATGTGACTGGATAAAAGGGCTCAAAGTGAAAAACAAAGAATTAGCTGGACACAATAGTTTTGAAGCCCCCAAGGAGGTATCACTTGTTCGCTATGTTGCCAACTCTGAGAGGGTCTTCCTCAGGCAAAGGTATCGTGACGTTTT